>NC_138373.1:30805304-30842708 GCF_054177405.1 Leptonychotes weddellii
ATAAAATCTTTAAAAAAAAAAAGATTTTATTTATTTATTCATAAGAGACAGAGAGAGAGGCAGGCTTCCCACTGAGCAGGGAGCCTGATGCGGGGCTCGATCCCAGGACCCTGGGATCATGACCTGAGCCGAAGGCAGACGCTTAACCATCTGAGCCACCCAGGAACCCAACAACTCACTTTGAAATGCATAAAAACCAAAATAAGATGGACTGGTGATGGATAGATGGATAGACTGTGATAAAACAAATATGTTAAAATGTTAATTCTAGTATCTTGCTGGTTGGTATATCAGTGTTCATGACTCTTTCATCTTTTCTATATTTGAAAAATAACGTAAGATGTTGAAAAAAAATACATACCTGAAATTACAACCAAATGCTTATCCATACACCACAAAAAATAAAATTACACCTATTGGAACATACTCCAGTCTTAGCAGCACCCTGGTGGTCTACAGCAGTCTACAATCAATGAACACTTCATGGGAAGGTTGTCAAATTTTGAACAAGATACAAAATATACTTCCATTACTACTGAGTATACATTCTTAAAAGTGTTCTCCAGAGAGAACAGGGAGCTGAGTAAGATATCTAAGCTGTAAGAGGCCAACTGTTGACATTCAACTGATATCCCAGAACGACATCTGGTCTACTACAATCAGAACCAGAAGATGGGGGAACTTTGCCTCATGAACAAAGAAGGGAGTCTAATCAGGCTCCTATATATTTATGTTTAAACAGTGTGACCCACAGATGCCTTTATGAACACCCAGAGACAGGGCACATCACAGCAACAATTATATTTTTATCGCTGTTGTCAAGTTTACTGATGTTTAGTGTGGGCCTTAAAGAGAAAAAGGTTGAAGATAATCACTACTTTAGGGAGTAATTGTTTTAAGCTACTCAGTATTACAGAATGTCTAAATGTTTCCTGTGAATATTCTCCTTTTACAGTGAGACACATTCAACTTTATTCAAACATTACCCCTGCCCTGTGGGACAGGCCTGTCTGTTCATAGTTTAGCTACAGCTTCATCTTCCACCAAATTCCCATCCTCCCTCCAGCTTCATGGAATGGTTGACCCTTCCCACTACCATGCCTTTGCTTTAGAAGGTGCTGCTTATTTGTATAAAAGTTTACTTCATTCACCACATGCCATGGATTCTTAAGATTCCATATAGGGGTTAACAATTTTCATTCCTTCCCATTCCTCCATGAATGCACCCATGACCCATGGACTAGGGACTTACTCCAACCCTCTACTATGTTAGGAGTGTTTTGGGAAGCAAGTGTCCAGTCTTCTCCCTCACCCAATCTACCTCACTGGGGGTAGAAGGACTTTTCTGATAGGTGCGCTCCTCTATCTCCCTCTCCTCTCTTTCTCTGCCTGATACCTCCAAACAACATGTTTTTCTTTTCACCTCTGTTTCCTAAGCTCACCTAGGACAGGTAAGCACACCTAGGGCAGTGTCCAGAGTCCCACCTTCTAGAGGCCAGCTTTATGCTCCATCTTTCTGAATCTCATTCCTCTGTGGTAAGAGGTATAGCAATGTCCTCTATACTGCTCAACTAGTTCCACAGTCTAGATGTGGCTATAGAGTTAAAGGGAGTTGGGTGAGAGCCAATTTCATCTTGGGGAAAAGCAACAGGATAGAAGCACAAATTCTGGAGCCAGACCATGTAGATTATATTCCTGGTTCTTTCACATTCCAGATTGGTGGCCTCAATTTGTGCCTCTGTGCCTCAATTTCTTCAGCTTTAATTTGGGGAGTAGGGGTGATAATAATAGTTTGTTTTCAGGGTTATTAGGATGATTAAGTGGGTCCTTTTTTAGTATAGAGTCCTTCAAATTACACCTGACACACAATAACTGTTAAATAACGGTCTGCCAAACAAATATAAAAAGCGCCATTTTCCAATGAAGCTTCATGAGTAAATAAACCGAATTCTATACTTTAATTGCCACTGGGATTATGTACTTATTTTTCCCTAGGTTGAGAGTCTGTAAGGAAGGAGGAAAATGATGAATCAGCTCCCTCCATCCTCAGTAACCAGCTCCTAGACAAGCACTTCTCTGTTCTCATGGATCTTCCCTCCTATTCTGAGGAGTGGGCCAGACTTCTAGTGTAGCAAGCCTAGTCCTTCAGTGCTCAACGCTAAAGGACACCCAGACAACATTTGCTGAACAGGACACAAAACTCACGGGGCATAAATGTTCCATCTGATCTATATCAGAAGATCAGGAGTATTGAAACACTATGCAATTTAAAAACTAAAAAAAGAAGGAAGAAAAAAAAAAACAGAGTTTTAAACCTTGATGAAATGTTGGTACAGAACCACAAGACGCACATCGGTGTGACTTCAGAGGCAGGCAACACTATAATCAGCAACTAAATTATATGAAGCTGTTTCTTTATTTCTGTAATTTGATTGCACATAAATCAATTTTGATTAGATTCAAAAATTACTGAACATGCACCTCAATGAGCTGTCAAGTTTTATCTGATAACGTAAACTTTACATGGGATCAGTGCTAATTTCTACCTAGAGCCAATGTAAGAATCCCCAACAACAATGGCAGACATCATTAAATGCTGCAAATGTAGAAACATAATTACATTAGCTGATAATCATCATTCTCCTTCTATAGAGGCTCTAATTTAATGCATTTGCAAATGTAATGAGGCTCACCGGGTTGAAAAATATGGTGGAAATAACAGAAACAAGATTACATTAATTGGAAGAGATACTGATAAGGCAGATTGCTCTGCATTTTTTTTTTTTTTTTTTGAAAACCACACGGTTCTGAAAACTGTGACGAGACTGGCTTCCACCATAGTTGGAGAGAAATTAGGGAGCATGAGAGTAAGTGGGAAAAACACAACATAGAATGAGAGAACACTGTCTTAAAGTTCTAACAAAGCAATTTATAGTAGTTTCCCCTTTTCCATGGGGGGATCCATTCTAAGACTCCCACTGGATGCCTGAAACGATGTATAGTACTCAGCCCTACATATACTTCTTTTCCTGTACACACATACCTATGATAAAGTTTAATTTCTAAATTAGGCACAGAGATTAGCAAAAATACCTAATCATAAAATAGAAAAATTGTAACAATATAACGTAATGAAAGTTATATGGATAGTGTTTCTCTCCAAATCTCTAATATATGGGACTCACTCTTCTTCTTGTGATGATGTGAGATAAAATCTCTACATGATGAGATGAAGCAAGGGGGACGATGAAGGTATTGTGACCTAGCGTTAGGCCACTGATAACCCTCTGATAAGACCTCAGAAGGAGGATCGATTACTTCTTGATCCCACTGGACTGTGGGTAACTGAAACCACAGATAAGGGGGGATTACTGTAGTTGCAGCAGAAATACCTTAGAAAGGAAAGGAGCCATAATTTCATATCTCATTTTATAACTGGTAACTTGGCTACAGGAAGATTCTTACTGGGCATGTCTACATACCACCCATGTATTCATTCATTCATTCATTCAAATTGTTATTTTTGTTGGCAAGCATCCACTATTACTCAAACTGGTGTTCTGGAGTCTTCCTAATTTATTTATTTTTATTTTTTATTTTGAAAGACTTTATTCATTCATTTGAGAGAGAGAGAGAGAGCACAAGCAGGGGGAGAGGCAGAGGGAGAGGGAGAAGCAGACTCCCCGCCGAGCTGGGAGCCTGACATGGGGCTCAATCCCAGGACCTGGAGATCATGACCTGGGCCAAAGGCAGACACTTAACCATCTGAGCCACCCAGCGCCCCCTTCCTAATTTAAACTGACTTGGCTACCTGTACTTCTCACGTTAGTACTTAACCCAACTGCAGTGAAGTAATTGAATGTGAGGTTGTTCTGGAATGTTCCCCTGCCCCAGTACCCACAGGAGGTAGCTTCTTCAAAGACCAGGGCTGGTCCTTAGGGTCTTTCATGATGGCCGACGTGGTACATGCTCATCAGGTGCTGAGTAAGACAAAAGAATTTATTTAAAAATTACCTTCATGGGCTTGACATTTGAATAGTGGGAGGGAATCTCCTTCTCTTCCCCTGTCACAGTTTTACAATCACCTCTAGGAAATTTTCAGTGACCTCAGGAACATGCCACAAAACTTACCAAACAACAACAACAAAAAAAAACCCATAAAACACATTTCTGTTCACTTTCATTTAAAACACAGTTACCATGTGGCAACTTTTGAAATAAAAGATGGTTTTGCAAAAATCATTCAAAGTAAAACTGTCCTAACTCCTAAGGCACAGAACATCACTGTGACCAGAACACAAGTGGGTGGAAGGTAAGGTGTTCAGGTCTATAGAATGCATTGTAAGAGCTCCAGAAGGTCCATGGTTTATTCACCATCATCACTCATTTCTGAGCCTCCTGACAGATCTAATAAAGGAAACAGCCCTGCAAAAATCCTGATCTCACCAAAACCAGAAAAATAGCCAAGAATTTCAAGTAGGCAAGGGACAGGCTTTTTTCTTTCCTTTAAGAATTCAGAAGACAGACTACAAAAGTAGCTTTGTAAAGGAAGGAATGAGACATTTCACTGACCCAAAGTGTCTTTCCCTGGCTTGCTCTGGAGGAAAGGGAGTAATCATATCAGCCATATGCACTACTTATCTCCTACATCACATGCAAGTTGCATTCCTTTGCATACTTCTATTTTTTTTTTTTGCCATTTCCCCCCATATATTCCTTTTCCGTGGTATATAATTGTGAGATGGAGCACAGAAAAGAATTTCCACATAGCACTATGCAGCATGGAATCATTATCAGTCACCACATGAAACTAACAACCAGACACATTCCTTGTAATTTAGGATTCATTGTCCCTCGTGCTGTGGTCTCTGCTCCCCACCTTCAGCGTAGCAGCCGAGCAAACACCAGCTTTCAAAATTCAGGTCAGCTCTGCTTCCCTTACAAAGGATTCCCCTCCCTCTTCTACTCCAAGATTTCATATTTATTAGCTTAATTTGTTTGCATGCATCTTTTGATCTCTTTGTACTAGAATGTAAGCTGCTGGGTGGAGGTAGGGATGTGGGGAAGCCTTTGCTAGTTCTTCAACACGCTCAGTTCTCATAATACTGCCTGGGACACAGTAGGTGCTTAATAAATACATGTAAGTAGCAGACTGACAAAAGTCATCAAAAAATACATTTGGTTAAAGGAGCTTTGCTAAAGATGTGGCAGTGAAATAGCTATTGCCATTTAAATAGTTGTCCCTTTTATTTGTTTAAAAATGTTTCCAGTTCTTTTCAGAGTCTAAAGAAAGAGGCCTATAAGAGAATTAAATTTATTAACTAGCATCTTCTGAGAGTCCACTGTGTTGCCCAACTTGACAGAATAACAGCATGGACAAAAACAACAAAAACTGAATTCCATGTTTGCTCTTGCCCAGAACTGTGCTGCAGGCTTCAAGTACATCAGTGGCACTGCGTATCATGATTTTCATTTAAAAAAAGTAAAAAATCCAAGCATGATCTTTCAAAGAGGAAAACTCAGAAGGAGAGACAGGGGCTCATTCACTTAGTCATTCATTCATCCTTTTTTGTTATTTTATATGTTCCTTTACTTTTTATGTGTGCTTATGTATGTTATGTATGTGTGTTTATATATGTTATACATGTTTTATGTGCATTTATGTACATAAACACCTTGATTTCAGACTTCTGGCTTCTCAAATTGTGAGAGAATAAATTTGTCTTGCAAATTTTTGTTTGCAAATGTTTATGTATGTTTATATATAAACATATGTTTATATGTTCATTTACTTTTTCACCCCTTCATTCAAAAAATTCCTTAAAGGGGGCACCTGGATGGCTAAGTCAGTTAAGCATCTGACTCTTGATTTTGGCCCAGGTCACGATCTCAGGGTTGTGAGATCGAGCCCCACATCAGGCTCAGCACTAGGCATGGAGCCTGCTTGAGATTTCCTCTCTCCCTCTGCCACTACCTCCCCTCTCGTCCTCTCTCTCCTCCTCTGTCTAAAAAAAAAAAATAAAAATCCCTTAAGGGATGCCTAGAATACGCCAATGACTCAGTAAAAGATTAAAATGTTCCACAACTATTCCCTTTCTACCCAGACACCCGCTCAAACCAGTTTACCAGTCTCAGATCTTTTAATGGTCTGAAAATGAGGCAAGCACCTATGGCTGACATGAACTTTGCAACACTACGTAGCTCCTCTGTGTGACTTTTTCTAAGTTCATTTTCGCTCAGCCCTTCAGTTATTTTTTTTTTAAATCAATACATTCACATTAAATGAGTGCCCATCTTCTTTGTTAAGTATCCCTGAAGATGTTTTATCTGATTTGTGTGTTCTTCCAACTGGTATGAGCTTTCCCAGAGGTCAGCACATGTCCTCGGACTGGCCAACAAGAGCACAGAGTCCGTCTAGCTTCAGTGATTAGCACAGAAGTGGATTTATTCCTTAAGCCAGGTAATCAGAGCTAATAAGCATTAGTAGCCCAGGTCTTCTGAGGTTTGCTCGGTTTGCACTGAGGTTGATATATAGTTATGTGTAGTGGATTGAACTGTCCCCCCCAAAAGATATATCCAAGTCCTAACCCTTGGTACTTGTACCTGGATTGAGAGTAGACCCTAAATCCAAAGACTAGTGTCCTGATAAGAGAAAGGAGAGCAAGATTTGAGGTACAGGGACACACAGAGAAGAAGGTCATGTGACAACAGGGGCAGAGATTGGGGTGATGTGGCTACAACCCAAGGAAAGCCCAAAGTGCCACCAAAAGGTAGGAGAGATGGATAGCAGGGATTCTTTTTCAGAAAGAACCCCACAAACACCTTGATTTCAGACTTCTGGCTTCTCAAATTGTGAGAGAATAAATTTGTCTTGCAAGCCTCCAGTTTGTGGTAACTTGTTACAGCAGCCCCAGGAAACCAATACACTGAGGGTCCATGTAGACTTTTCGGTGACCATATATGGATAACCTCAAGAATAAAACCAACAAAGCTGAAAGCAGTTGGAAGAAGTGGAAAAACAGAGCTTGGCAATGGTGCCCAATGTCCAGGCTTGCCAAAAAGCCAGTCCTACCCTTAAACACTAGTATCATAAGCATTAAGAAACCCTCTGTATTTTCCTTGTTTTTGTTTGAGCCAAGCTTAGTTAAGACTTCTATCTACTGCAACCTAAAGAGTCTTAACTAAGCAGAAAGCCATAAATTGAATGAGAAAAGAGATAATTATAGAATGGGTTGAATTGTAATTGATGTAGTTTCACAAACTGGTCTGTAGAAAGTGGGTACATTGCCAAGCCCTCCCCACCTTTCATGGGAAGCTTGGCATGGAGAGCTATTTAAGGAGTGAGACTGGACTGAATATATTCCCTTGTATCGAGATACGCCAGCCAGAGTGCTGAGGCCACCAACTCATCGTCACGGCACCTGAAATTATTAGAGTTCTGTTGTAGCAACAGTGTTAGACAGGCTGCCTCTCTGCTTAAGGCAACAGAGGCGCGAGACATCAGGCATTGTTTTTCCTTCCCTACCAGAACATGCTATCAGTCTCTAGCTAAGTGCCATGCGTGTTAAGTGCCTGGACGTCATTTTAATTGGAATGCAACCCTGACCCTTGGGAAGCTCTTTACTGCCCTGTCCACTGTACTCCTCGATTCCCTGGGAAATGATGAAGCTCTTCACATACTGTCTTTGCAGCCTGGGACTCAGGACTATAAATAACCCTCCTGCATTCTCTGTGTTGTGTTCTCACCCTATAACTCTGCTGTTGTGGATGGCTGTGCTCATTCCTCATCTAATGGGAGGACAACAGCAGGAGTAAACATAGTGTTCCAGGCAGTGAATTCTTCATCAAGAAAAATACGATGCAGCCGCACCTGGCACACAAAACGGCTCCAAGGACACTGCGTTGGTGGATTCTGCTAAATGTTTACCTTGAGTGGTCAGCTTTAGAATGCATTAGTGCAGGCTGTCTTTTCCTTTTCTGGTGCCAACACCCCACATTCAAGTTTGAGGGTGAAGACCAGGATTCTAGAACCAAGTGCACATGGATTTGAAACCCAAGTCTGCCGTGTCCTAGCCATAAGTTCTTGGGCAAGTTATTTAACCTTTCTGCATCCTGATTCCCTCCTCTATGAAATGAGCATCCTAACAGTACTTGCTTCAGACAGCTGTGTGAGGGTTAAATAAAACAACCCACATTAAGTGCTTAGTGGTAACAAAAAGACACCAGTTATTATGCTTGTGGATTGCAATTATTATTTAAAAAAACAAAACAAAACACGAGGCCCAACATGGAGTCACTTATGCTAACCCCACACCAACAAACCAGGACTTCATACCTAACCTAACTGCAGTTTCAGCCTTTCCCAGGGATGTGGCCTTTAACCAGTCTAGAGTTAACCTGGTCAGCACAGTGAGGTCATCTGCCTGTAGGCCCCTTCCATCCCCTAAAGGAAGGGAACCTTGCCTGAAACAGTCCACTCTTTGCCACAATAACTTCCTTGCCTCCTTCTGCCTATGAAAGTCTTCCATTTTGCACAGCCCTTCAGAGCTCCATTCTATCTGGTAGATGGGATGCTGCCTGATTCATGAATTGTTGAATGAAATTAGATCTTTATATTTAGTCAGTTGAATTCTGTTTTTTAACTTTATGAATATGAGACTCCAGACATGTTACTCTAAACTTCCTGTGTTTCAGTGTCTTCTTCCAAAAATAATAGTCTTTAATTTGTATGGTTACTGTGCATACTGAATGGGTTTACACATGTTAAGTATTTGGAACAGTGTTCGA
Organism: Leptonychotes weddellii; assembly: GCF_054177405.1. NCBI lineage: Eukaryota > Metazoa > Chordata > Mammalia > Carnivora > Phocidae > Leptonychotes > Leptonychotes weddellii. The sequence continues at coordinate 30,814,092 of NC_138373.1, forward strand.
AGTAAATGTTCAGGAAATAGTATCAATTATAATCAATGGTTTTGTTGCTATCATTTTATCTTTCTAAGGGATACACATAATCACATTCAGTAATCATTAAGTATCATGACGAAAAGGTCACTATGCAGGATGCCTAGAGGTAAGATGGAAAGCCAGACTCCAACTATCCACAGAAACACAAATATAACACTGGGAATAAGACATTCCAAGATACAGAGGAAGAAAAGGTGGGAATGGAAATCCTACCCAGGGCAATGGAAAGCATCACAAAGGTTGCTGCATTTGAGCTGAGTCTTGCATGACAACGAGGAAGTATTTGCCCCCTGGATAGGAAAAGCAAGGTGAGCCTTCCTGATGCACATGCAAGACACAGACATGCACCAAAGTACAGAATAGGATGCAAAGAGTGAACAGTTCTGGAGAGTTGCATAGAAGGATGCTTGGAGAGCCACCTTAATATCTGAAAAGCTTCATTTTTGCTGTTATAGCTGCCTTGACACTCTCCAGATAACCATGTTACTTTCTATCTTTATCCAAACTCAGGTCACCTCCTCAGGGAGACATTCCCTGATCTTCCTAAATAACAGAGGACTCTATCACTCACTATATACCCTGACTTGCCTTATTTCTTCCAGCTGAGATTATATAAAATATCCATGCTATGTCTATTGTCTGTCCCCTCTCCATTAGACTGTAGACTCCCTGAGAGTTTAAACCTTGCTTGTGATGTGCACTGTCTTATCCTCTGCACCTGGAACACATGCAAAGCATTCAACAAATGTTTTTGAATGAATGAGTTTAAGAATGTTGTGACTCCTAGCTGGAGGTTCATGCCTTCAATAGGCCTATGACATCTAGATAAAGGCAACTTTTTGAGGCTTCCTCGAGGGAGGAAGATCAGGATCCACTTCCTTTCCATTATGGACACCAATGGTTTTGTTCAATCAATTCAAACTTAAATTTCCCTAATGGAAGTTTACATAGAACCCTACAGAGAGATGAGGTAAAGCTGGAGCTGCCCTTTTAGAAGAGTTCTGAGGACTCACCATCCACCAGTTACATCTCCCAAATCCTCCATAGTGGACCCAAAGCTCTCTAGGTTCCCCCCCGCCTTTTTTTTAAGATTTGATTGATTGATTGATTCATTGATTGATTTTGGACTGGGGGAGAGGGGCAGAGGGAGAGGGAAAGAATCTCAAGCAGACTCCAAGCTGAGCACAGAGCCCAGTGCGGGGCTCCATGTCAGGACACTGAAATCATGACCTGAGCTGAAACCAAGAATTGGACACTAACCAACCAGGTGCCGCAAAGCCCTCTAGGCTCTTAAGAATGCTATTTGAAGATCAGCAGTGTAGATTAGAAATCAACAAACTTTTACTGTCAAAGAGATGTAAATATCACCAAAATCAGGCCATATGGTCTCTGCTGGAAAAAATCCAACTCTGCTGTTGAAGAATGAAAACAGCCACAGACAATATATAAATGAGTGAGCATGCGTGTATTCCAATAAAACTTTATTTACATAAACAAACACAGGCCAGGTGTGGCCTATGGGTAGTAGTTTGCCATCACCTGGTGTTAGATCATCCCAGAATTAATCAGAATAATGCCCCTAGCTATAATATCCTTCTTTACAGTGGCTACTCTTCTTGAAAAAGTTCTGCCTTTTGCAATGAACTAAGAAAACTTATTGAAGTAATGCTTAGAATCAATTGTTCTGGAGTAAACAGAAAGTTCCAATAAATAGTCTTTTAGTTGTGGCTAATAGCTTGGTTATTAAATAATAAGTAACTTGAGGTGCCTTACTTTGAATCAAATGTTGGAGAGAGAGAAAAAAAAAATCAAATGGTAGGTCATGCAGAAGATTTTTAAAAGCCCAGTTGTAGTAAATTATCTTTACTCTCCCCCAAACTTCCCATCTCCATCTTTTTCCTACATCTCTTGCAAAGAGGTTTTCCATGTAACTGGTTCTCAACAGTACAATAGGAGTTCTGGAGAGTTGCATAGAAGGATGCAGGAGAAGGCTGAGCCATGAAATGGGTAGAATCACTGGATCCCTGAATCACTGGAGGGAAGGAAGCCACTCCCTGATCAAGCATGCCCAACTTGGACTATGAGATGACTGGAAAAAAACACTTCTATTGCATCTGAATCATTATTATTTGAGGCAAGGAAGATCTACAGATTATAGCATACAGTTAACTAATGAACTAGTTAATAATGAACTAGTAAACTTTTTATAAAAGAAAGGGAAAATGGGCATAGATAAGCTTTTTATTGTTAACAAACCAAGTGCCCAAAGAGCAGAAAAAGTTAAGTGCATATAAAATGATGCAACATTTGCTTCTGCAAAAAAGCCTGACAATTCCCATAAAAGACTTTCTACTTTGAAAATGAGGTTCTATCCTGATCTGCTGGGCAGTCTTCCATATCAACAGCAGACCACCTTTCCTAACAGTGAAGCTGGGCAGTGTCCTTGTCTTTACATGCGGATTTAAAATCAGAACTCAGCAAGTCGAGCTATAATGTCCAGGAATTGGTACACCTAGCTCACAAATAGTTCCTGGAACTAAAGGAAATTAAGTGGGGGTGGGGTTTGTCTTGCATCACATGAAGATTAGCAAGCAAGGGAATGTAATTCCACATGCCGAGCAGGCAGTGCCTGTGAGAAGGGAAATGTGGCTGAGCCTAACCCATCTGTTAATGCCAGTGCCGATTTCTCACATGCATGCCAACAGACGAAAGCTATAAATAGAGGCTTTCAAAGGAGGGAAAATATAAGCATTTGCATTGATACTCTCCTGAATCAGGAAAGGGTGACGGAAAGCATATGGTCATTTCATGTAAAAGAAGTTCTTTATTTTGAGGTAACGGTAACTGTCCCCATGGCCATACTCAAACGTGAATTTTTCTGAATTATTAGCATTGGTGAATGAAATTTTAGTTTCTATCCACTGAGGAACTCTCTGAATAAAAAAGTAGTTAATCTTTAACAGGGTAGAAAATGCCATTTGTAGAGGGAAAAATAGCCACTAACAAAGTATCTGTTTTGTAAATTTAAACCACATTTCATTTAACATTAAGCAAAGATATAACTGTTTTCAGGATGCCATCCAAATGGCCCTTAGTCTGCAGCAGAGGGCTTGTAGATCTTGTTGTACATCACAATCCTTATTTCTTTTAATATTCATGCCTAGGTTCCATCTCAAAATAATTGGACTGAGCAGATGGGACCCAGGTATCTATATCTTTTAACAGCAAAAAGATATGTTGAAGTCCTAATCTCTAAGAATGTGAACTTAGTCAAAATAGGGTCATTGCAGGTGTTATTAGTTAAGATGAGGTCATACCAGAGTAGGGTGGGTCCCTAATCCAATATGACTGGTGTCCTTACAAGAAAATGACCATGTGAAGACAGGAGCACATAAAGATCACCACAGGAAGATGGAGGCAGAGATTGGAGTGACACATCTCTAAGCTAAGGAACATCAAGAATTGTGGGAAGACACCAGAAGCTAGGAGAGGGCAGATTCTCCTTCAGAGTCTCCAAAAGGAACCAACTCTGCCAACACTTGATTTCAGACTTCTGGCCTCCAGAACTGAGGGAACAAGATTCTTTACTCTTGCAATATTTTATTTCAGCAGCCCTAAGACAAAAATATAGTGGTCCATAAGTAACTGGTTTATCCAGCCCTGGTTAAAATCAACCATATCCAAAAAGTCAGTTCTGCTTTTGTTCTTTATCATAACCATCTATATCTTGGGTAGATGCACACATGCTTCACAAAAAATTCCCAGTGATGTTAATTCTTGACACTCAGCATGATATTTAAAGATGGTTGGAAGGCAGGAAGTTCATCCAACACAATACTTAGAATTCTTCAAATCTTTGGTAAAACATTCTTTCCTATAGCAGGTGATTTGAAATGCATCAGACATGATAATTATTTCATTATTTACAAGGAAAAGTTTCTGAATGATACAATATAGAATATATTGTGTTACACGGGGCACTCAAGATTTTTGGTGAATCCCCCAAATATTACGTGTTCATTATAAAATCCTCAAACAATAAAGACATTTATAGTGTAGAAAGGGAAAGTCACTCTTAAACCCACTTCTCAAAGAAAAACTCTGGATAGGGGATGCCTGGGTGGCTTAGTCAAGTGTCTGCCTTCAGCTCAGGTCATGATCCCAGGTCCTGGGATCCAGTCCCGCATCTGGCTCCCTGTTCAAGTGCGGAGCCTGCTTCTCCCTCTCTCTCTGCCCCTCCCCCCCCCTCGTGTGCTGGTTCTCTGGCTCTGCTCTCTCTCTCTCAAATAAATAAATAAAATCTTAAAAAAAAAAGAGAGAAAAACTCCACTTAGTAACTGAGGTATATTCTTCCATATTTTTGGAATATCTGCATCTACTTATCTTCACATGGTAGAATTAGATTTCTACCTCTTTATGGTTAGTAGTCCTCTAGAATTCCATTGTATTGGATCAACATGTCATATTTTATCTAGCAACCACTAGGATTGTGTTACATGGTTGGCACTGCATAAAATCAGTTGTCCTTACGTGGAAATTACATTATTGTTGACTTTACCTGTAAGTTTTTGGGGTGGAAGACATTGTGAGACCCTATGGTTTAATCTACTAATGACTCCACTACCTAAAAAAGCTACTTAGCTCTTTTGTTCCATGCATTATTATATGGACTTTTTGTGTGTTATGAACTGGCCCTCACCATAGGCATTCAAAGTAAATTGTTCCCCAACTTTCCCAAGTTGATCCTATTTTCCCAGCTGAAAATCCTTTAGCAAAGATGACAACTGAGCATATGACACAGAGGAGAAGCACTCAGTGGGGGAGCTGCTGGGAAGCTGATGCTCACTGCTGCCTTGTGGGGGACCCACGCAGCAAGCATAAAGCCTATAGATCAAGGCACATGCACCGTGAGTGTAAGGTATTAATCAGGCCTGACAGTTCCTGTACCACAGTATTTATCATGTGAATTCCAAAACACACACAGATGCTGAGAAAAGCACCTGCCTCCTCTCTCTTTGCTCATGAACTGCATGGGGCTTGGTTTGTCAAACTGAATTTGGTAATCTGGATCTTTAGTTTTAAGGATACGCTCCTCTGGAACAAACAAATATTTTTTAAATGTAGAGGAAATTAATTGCCCTAGTCCCATGGAAAGCTTGTCATCTAATTTCTACTGCCTTGTAAAAGTAGTTTTTGCTGTACAATAATGTACAACTGAAGCCAAGATATTTAATTAGAGATTTGCATGCACACACCTACACAGCACGTGTATTTATCTTGCATCTTTTAAAGCCAAGGCTGTATTTTGTTCTATTCAAAAACAGGTACCCAGAGAGTAATCCATTGTCTGGTTTTACAACTGTCACTCAATAAATACTTGTTGAGTGAGCAAATGCATCATTTCACCCTTTGACAAAAGTAATAAAGAAAGACACAAAAAGCAAGGAAAAAGTGAAAATCTGGAGCTATACTAGGAGAAATGTTTGATCCTAGGACGGGCGCACAAGAAATATAATGAACATGAACGCTATTTTAGCGCAGAAAGTAAGGAAACTTTCAAAACAAAGGAATGGGGGCAGATCAAAAAGACACAGGAGCCAATGTGAAAGGGCTCACAGTGGCTAAAGCTAGAACCATTGGAACAAATACTTTAAGATTACAACCAGAGCATAAAATAACTAGGCATGAGTCTACACTGACAGAAATAAATAACTGAATTAAAAAATTGGGAGAGAACCAACAGATATCCCTTACCAACATTTCCAAATAATACAGATATCTAGATAACTTTCCTTCCTGGAGTGGAACTGAATTATTCTCACCTTGAGTGTATGCTAGACTTAGTTACCCACATTCAAAAATCAAGTGTGGAAAAGGAGAGAAATAATAGCCAAACAATGGAAAAACCTGCCGGATACCAACTTAATAAGAGTGTGTATCACATACTTTCTAACATGATGTACTGAGCACCTCACCTCTGGTATTCTGCCCCCAAAACTCTAAAGCAAGTCTAATTATGAAGGAAACATCAGACAAACCTATATTCAAGGGCATTCTATTAAACACCTGACCATTACTTCTGAAAACTGTCAGAGTCATGATAGACTAGGAAAGACTGAGAAATTGTCACAGCCAAAAGTAAACTCAGGAGACTTGGTGACTACATGTAATGTGGTACCTAGACTGGATCCCAGAACAGAAAAAAAAAGATGTCTATGGGAAAACTGGTGAAACTGAATAAAGTCTGGTGCTTAGTTAATAGTATCATACCAAAGTTGGTCTCTTAGTTTTGATAAATATACTGTGGTGATGCAAAATGTCAACATTAGGGGGAAATTGTTGAGGGACATAGAAGAATTCTCTGTAAGTCTAAACTTATTATAAGTTTAGAATTATCCCAAAATATATATTAAACAAACAAATAAACAGGAGAGTATTCTTACCAGGGCTAATACTTAGATCCATAAATCTTTTTTTTTTAAAGATTTTATTTATTTATTTATTTGTTTGTTTGTTTATTTATTTATTTATTTATTTGAAAGAGAGAGAGCATGAGTGGGGGAAGGAGTAGAGGGAAAGGGACAAGCAGACTCCCCACTGAGCAGGGAGCCTTACACAGAGTTTGATCCCAGGACCTTGAGATGATGACCTGAGCCAAAGGCAGATCCTTAACTGACTGAGCCACCCAGGCACCCCTAGATCCATAATCTTTTGTGTATAAGAGGGGAGTACCTTTTCAAAGGTAGGTATATCAAGGTAATCCAAGGAACAGAGACTATTCTAAGCCTTTTAAATGAAAAAGAATTTAATACAGGAAGTTGGGAAGAGAGGAAGAATCAAAGAGGGGTGATGGGAGAACCCAGAACCTGGAGACTTCCCTTGACACTGGAGACCAATGGGAAGAGGCGGTATCTTCAGAGGTCAGAAATCAGGGCCACCTCCCATGGAGGACACACTGCCCAGGAGAGATGGGACTATTGAGGGGAATGCTGACAGAGGACCTGGAGATGCCCCAGGAAGCACAGAGAGAGAAAAATAAGGCTGGCTTTGTCCATTTTCAAGTTTTCCACCCATGCATGCAATTGCCTAAACATACCCAGAAGCCATAGTCTAAGAAGCATCCTCCTCTGAAATGGGAACCAGGGCAGAGGCAGAGGAAGGTTCTGAGTGTCCCAGGCCAGTTTTCTGGAACAGTGGAACATGATTATGAAAAACCATGCTCATTATGGAGAATTGTGTCATGAAAAGTAATGTTGTATGACTACCAGAATTAAAAGTGGGCAATAAGCTTTGACACAGACCCTTAAGTAAAAGATGGGCACCGTGTTAAGGTAGATGAAAACCAATAAAGTCCCCTATAACTCCCAACCTTTCTTTTTGTGCCTAAGGACTCAGGAGTAAAATCGTATTTCTACAATAACATATACTTTCTTATAATTTAGCATTAAATATACCCTGTAGAATGTGGCTGCCATGCAAATGAAGACCATATATTATGGTCCATCATATATTCTGATATATTATGAATAGAACAGTTATATTTAGTAACACACTTTTAAAAGAACAGCTTGGCAGTAATTCATAAGCAGTGTGTATGCCTAGAGTATATGTGTGTGTGTGTACACACACACACACACACACACACATATATACACATAAATTTCTATTCTTCAAAGTAGATGACTTAAAAAATCACATACATTTGTTGATGGTATTATTGTGATGGTTTGGGGGAAGGTGTTGAGTGATATAGCCACTTGGCAATTTGATTTACGATTCACTAGTGTGTTTTCCCTATATGAAACTCATCACAATTAATCTATAAACATTATACTGTCAATGTTTCACTGATCCAGATGAGTTTCTTCTATATTAGTGAAATACCTGATTTGTTATTAAGTATGACTTTTGTGTCATAAAATCTAAAACCTAACTGATTGAAATCTATCTTTAACTGAAATTATTTCTTAGGAGCTTCATTAAAAACTTGAGGTCTTCTATGAATAAAATCTTAATAACATTTAAAAATAAACAGTGGAAAGCAAAATGTATATATAGGTCATCAGAATAATAATTCAGTCTAGTGAAGCCCAAAGAGCTTCAGACTTTGAGAATCAACATGGCACCCACTGGCTCACTGAATTCCTCTTATCTCCATTCTTCTTTTACTTCTCTCTGGCCATTTCCCCCCAAATCACCATTGTTAGTGTTACAAAAGGGATAGCTTATGCAGGGATGGGCCACTGAACCATACTAGTGAAACTTTGCATGCAGAAAATTCATTGTGGTATATACAAATACAGCTAATCCAGCTATAGTAATAAGCAAATTTGCTAAAAAAAAAAAAAAAGAAGGAAAGGTCTTTATGTTTAAAAACCATCTTTACCATCAACATCTTCATCTTCAGGACATGCTACATTATGTTCCAGCCACTGTGCAAAGAACTTCACCTACATCTTCTCATTAAACACTAAGCCCACCCCATGAGGTAACTGTGAGGGGCAGGATATCCATGTCACAAAGATATCCATGTCACAATCCCCAGAAAATGTAAATATGTTAGACGAAGGAGAATTAAGGTAGCAGATAGAATTAGGTTGCTAAACAAACAACCTTAAAATAAGGATATTATCCTGGATTATGAGGATGATCTTAATGCACTCACAAAGGTCTCTAAAAGGAGAAGAGGGAGGAAGGATAATGTCAAAGTTATCTAATATGAGAGAAACTTATTTGGCCATGGCTAGCTTTGAATACGTAAGGGGGTTCATAAGCCAAGGAATGCAAGCAGCCTCCAGAAAGTTGGAAAAAGCAAAGAAATGAATTCTCCCCCAGAGCCTCCAGAAATGAATGCAGCCCTCTCACACCTTGGTTTTAGCCCAGGGAGCTCAATTTTAGATGTCTGTCCTCCAGAACTATAAGATGATGAATTCTTGTTTATTAAGCACTAAGTTTGTCGTAATTTGTTATAGCAACAAAAGCAATCTAGGACAGAGGAGGATTATTATCCCCATTTTGCAGATGAGAAAACTAGCATGTACCAAAACCAACCAAACAAAACACAATCAGTAGCAACAGCACTGGGATTTAAACCAAAGTCTTTCTGGCTCCAAAACTCACGGTTTTTATATTATTTTATGTTTATTTTTGAAGATGCTATATTGTTTTACTTTGAAATATTTCACTTAATTTGGATATGTAGTATTGGTTCTAATTCAAAGCAATGTTGCTCTAAAAAGAAACAGAGAAATGTGATTTTTCAAAAAAAGCAAACTTAATCTAAGAAGACATGAGTTAAGAAAATGTGCAGCAATTGAAATAACATTTCTTGAGCACTTATTGTTTCAGGCAGTTTTCTATAAGTTGTCTTATTAAATTCTCTAGAAATTCTGTATAGTGAAAACTATTTTTTGACTTACAAAATGATAAACCTTAGAAAAGATACATAACTTGCCAAAGCTTACATGGTAAAGGGCAGAGCCAAGGCTTCAGGTCAAGCTTATTTCTCTCTCCAAGTTTGCTTCTGCTCTATTTCAGCACCTTGCCAACTCCAGAAGCAAGAATGCTTGTGGACAGAGGGCAGTTAAATGTGAAATGAGGACATAAGACACAGTCTTATGTTCTCCCCATCCTGTGATAGCTCATTAGCAGGTAAAACATTATTTTTGTCTTTGGTGTTTTCAGTGAATTTTGGAACCACATAGTACATGGGGAAACTATAAAATTCTGAAATATTTGTGCCTTATTTGTGTGTGTATGTGTGTGTGTGTATGTATGTGTATATTTATATATGCAGACACAAAACATGGAGAGAGAATGGATCCTAACTGCTTAAACTGACTGGGAAATCACTGTCTGATTATAGTAACATTTATATTAAATGCATTATTATATACTAATGCTTGATTTTTTAAAAGATTTTATTTATTTTTTTGAGAGAGAGAGCACAAGCGAGGGGAGGGGCAGAGGGAGAGGGAAAAGCAGACTCCCCACTAAGCAGGGAGCCTGACATGAGGCTCGATCCTAGGACTGTGGGATCATGACCAGAGCCAAAGGTAGCTGCTTAACAAACTGAGCCACCCAGGTGCTGCCTAATGCTTGATTTAAAAAAAACAAACAAACAAACATGGATTTCAAAGATCTAAACTCTAAGATTTCCCTTTCCTTTTAACTGTATTAAACACAGTGAAGGGGTGCCTGGGTGGCTCAGTCATTGTCTGCCTTCGGCTCAGGTCATGATCCCAGGGTCCTGGGATTGAGCCCCGCATCGGGCTCCCTACTCAGCGGGAAGCCTGCTTCGCTTCTCCCTGTCCCACTCCCCCTGCTTGTGTTCCCTCTCTTGCTGTGTCTCTCTCTGTCAAATAAATAAATAAAATCTTAAAAAATAAATAAATAAACATAATGAATTGTTTCTGGAAGATTCAGCCTATTCCAACATCTCTCCGTAGCTTTCCAATGCCTAGTCGAATGGGTGCTACACTAGTCACCCAGGAATTCTCCCAGAAGCCTGCTAAAGATCTGGAGTCCTGGGGCACCTGGATGGCTCAGTTGGGTCAGCATTTGACTCTTGATTTCGGCTCAGGTCTTGATCTCAGGGTCATATGATTGAGCCCTGCATCAGGCTCTGCGGCGGGTGTGGAGCCTGCTTGGGATTCTCTCTTTCCCCTTCTCCCTCTGCCCCTCTCTGCGCCCCCACTTGCACATGTGGTCTTTCTTGAAAAAAAAAAATCATATGGAGTCCCAAGTTCTACTCTTAGGGATTATGATTCAGCAGGTCTAGAGTGCAGTCACCTCGGATAGATTCAAAGATATACAGCCAGTTTTGTGACGTGATACCCAAAGTCCTCAAGATAATTTGCCGGGATGTGTGAATTTCAGGAAGAAAGGGCTTTCTAATGTATTGATATGCAAGCAATATCAGAAGCAATACTTTACGTAGTCCCCACCTCAGTCTCTGTTTCTCTCTCCAAGTCTCTGCCTATCTTTCTCCCTAACATTTACATTCCTGTATTACTACAAATATACTTAGCATTATAAGATGCCCAGGCATAAGCTAGAACAAGAGACTCACTCCAGTGACAAATCCATTGGATGACTGCATTTGGGCAAAATGCTGTTACTTCTGGTTTCCCTCTTTAGGGTTTATTGAAGATTGTAAATTCAAAGCAGCTAGAAAGGTAATATTGCCACAATGCAAGACCCAGTACACAGTCTGTGCTTGATAATATTGTCAACAAATAAAGCAGAATCCAAATGTATGTACAGCAATGAAAACAATACCAGAGGGCTAACTGTAAGAGCTAACATTAATTATGCTAAGAGAATGAACGTGCAGATGTGATGTTCTCTATTTCTTATTTTCCTAATTGTATGTGCTGATTTTATTATGAAACTATTCATGTATTTTTAAAAAGTCATCCACTCATTTCTTTTGCAGTCACATTATTCTTAAGCACAGATTAAGTGGTAAGAAAGAAGTAATTATAGAATCTTGGAATCACATTCTTGTCAAACTTTAGACTCTTACAGATCTTAGGATGATGTATGTGTGTGTATAATAAAATATTTAAACATGCACAAAGTAGAACATATTTTATAATTAGCCCCATATAGCCATCAACCATATTCAACAGTCATCAAGATTTTGCTACCTTTGTTTTTAACTTTCATTCATTTATTTGCTTGAGTATTTTAAGCAACTCTAGAGTTCATATCATTTCACTTGTATCTCCTATCGGTTTTTGCCACTAAAAATTAAGGATACTTTCTTATATAACCACAATGCTATCATCACAGGTAGCAAAATCAATGATAAGATTCATACAATTTTTGGTAATTAAAGTCATTTTAAAGATCATCTTATCCTTTTATGGTAGCTTCCTGTTTTCTTTCTTCCTTTCTTCCTTCCTTCCTTTTTTTTTTTTTTTGGTAGGGCTTGCTGGGGTTATCTAAGTGACTCCAAAAAGCTAGCATGGAAAGGAGTGAGGAGTGTGTGTGCAAACAGCAAGGAGAGAAGGGAGAAGCAGGTGGGTCTGAAACAAGAACTGAAAAGGGCTCACAAGAACCAACCAGGGCTCCCAATGTTTCAAGGACAAGCCTGCGAAGATGAAAGGCTGCTGGGCTGGAGAAACGCAGAGGCTGAGAGATAAAGAGGACATCAAAGTTAAGAAGGTACAAAAAAACTTCACTGAACAACTCACTTGCTCCAGAGATATGATAAATCACAAAGTTTGGGATCAAAACTTTACAGAAGGGACACATGGCAAATGAAGTTAAAGGGACATCTGTCCATGTCTATAAAACACCTAAAAAAGGACAGGAAGCAAAAAACGCAGGCAATAATCCAGATGTTAACCCTAAAATTAGGGCCATCTTGGTGTCCGGCAATCACAATCAAGATGTCCTTACTGATGGTAAAGAGGCAGGTAGAAGAGGGTCCTGGCTGTAGACACTGCCTTGAGCCCACCAGTTCTGAGCCCTGCTGCACATTACAATTACCTAACTAGTCCTGATGCCCGGAACCCACCCTGAGAGACTGATTCATTTGGTCTGCAGTCAGGCTGAACGAAGCACTGGCATTTTTTAAAAGCTCTCCAGATGATTCCAATGTGTGTGAGTGTTGAGAAACACTGGTCTAACTGCAAAAGCAAGGAGCTTAAATCAATAGTCCATATTCATCGCAAAGATAGATTTTTTGTTTTGTGCGGGAGGTGGTGGCTTTCACAGTGAATTTTTTTTAAAGATTTTATTTATCTGAGAGAGAGAGAGTGGGAGGGGGGAGGGGTAGAGGGAGAAGCAGACTCCCCACCGAGCAGGGAGCCCAACGAGGGACTCAATCCCAGGACCCTGGGATCATGACCTGGGCCGAAGGCAGATGCTTAACAACTGAGCCACCCAGAAGCCCCTTCAAAGTGAATTTTTAAAATCAATTGCTTTAAAAATTTAAATTAGAAAAATTGAGCTACTTCATATAAAAATCCAATTTCCAGGTTCTCTTGAAAAAATCAGAAGTTCTGGCAATTTGGGGCTACCTTCCCATGTGACCACTAAACCCTTTACACAGCCATGTTCTGCCATGAGCGTGGTCTTGAGACATGAGTTTGTGATTCTTATCGCTCAAGAATGTTGTGACTCAGGGGCGCCTGGGTGGCTCGGTCGTTAAGCGTCTGCCTTCGGCTCAGGTCATGATCCCAGGGCCCTGGGATCGAGCCCCGCATTGGGCTCCCTGCTCTGCGGGAAGCCTGCTTCTCCCTCTCCCACTCCCCCTGCTTGTGTTCCCTCTCACTATGTCTCTGTCAAATAAATAAAATCTTTAAAAAAAAAAAGAAAAAAGAATGTTGTGACTAAGACCTTCCCTAACCACTCTAGATCATCTCGTGTTGAAACAATAACCCAGCTAAGACCACAATGGCAATGATTAGTATCCACTTGCAAGTCTATTTTATTATTTTGCCACTAGGATGGAGTCTAGAGTATGAGGCTAGGTAAACATTACAGAAATTAATGAAATTGTGATGCTTCTTCTTTTCTTGCGTTAATGATAAAAGGAAGTGAGGAGGGCATTGCCCTGAGTCAGGATTTCCAGTATCCAGCTCTGGTTTTATTGCTCATTAGTTACAGGAATTTGGGCAGGAGTCTTAACCACTTCAGGCCTCAGTGATTTCATGTGCATATTATGGGGGTGGGCTTCAGTTGTCTTTTTGTTGTAAAATTCGACAGTTCTCTAAGTGCTAAATGACGGCAATAGAAACCCACAGAAAGCAGGGACAAGGAGCACTGCATCTCCAGCTCATCTCGAGCGCGGATGTGGTTCACGGATGAACATATGAGTTGTCCATGCATCAGTGAGTACCTGAGCACCCTGGAGGTGAGCCAGGGGGACCGGAAGGATGCTTTCCCAGGAGTCACAGCCTAGCTTCCCAGCATCATGTGCATTCCCACCCTTCAGGTGGCCTTTCTGCAAGAACATCTCAGCATCTTGGGAGTTGGCAATTGGGGTTTTATCACACACAGATCCTCTCGCCTGGCAGTGGGAGGTCTGAACACCGAATCATGAGATTTAACTGCCCTTCCCTTCTTGTTCTACAGAGAGCACCCCAGATTCAAACAAATAAACCGTTTGCTGCTGTTCTTGTAAACAGTCTAGGACAAAAACACAGGCAACAAAACAGAAAAAAACAGACACATTGGACTTCATCAACATTTAAAACTTTTGTGCATTAAAGGGCGCTATCAACAAAGGGAGAAGGCAATCCACAGAATGTGAGAAAATATTTGCAAATCAATGATCTGATAAGGAATTAACATCCAGAATATATAAAGAACCCCTAAACTCAACAACAATAAAATTCAATTTCAAATGGGCAAAAGACTTGAACAGACATTTCTCCAAAGAATATATACAAATGACGATAAAGAGCTCAGGAAATAAATAATGGGGGGAATGGAATTCCATTCCTCTCCTCATGCCAAGCCTGCTTCTATCCACTTACTCCTTGATCCCCTGCCCCTCCCCACAAGACAGAATGATCCAAGTTAATGAGTGGACCTTGTTACTGGAAGGCAAGGCCTCCATGCCTCAAAAGGCAGGATCCTTGGCTCCACCCCCTTTCCTCCATGCCTTTCAATCCACTGGGGTAGAAATCAGTAGACCGAGGAAAGTCCTATTTGCTTGGGTCAAACCCAGCCATGTCTTTTCTACTTTCTATCTCTTGTCCTCAGGAAATATATCTGAGAGGAAAAGTTAAGATGGAGCTGCTTCTATAGACCTGATTTCTTCTCATCTCTGTATATACCCATGAGTATGCCAGAGTTACCTAGTCCCAAGGATTAGATTGGAGATAAAAGGGAAGAATAAAAAGATCCCCCGGCAGCCCTTTAACAGAGCTGAATTCAAGTATAGAGTGCTTGCAAAGCTCTGGAATGTTCCTAGTTTCTCTCCTGGTATTGCTCCTTGTGTCTAGAATTCCCTTAGGATCCCTACAGGAAGTGGTATAAACGGCGAAGCTAATTCATGAGTCTCATGAACTCTGACCATAATACCAATAGAAACACCAAAACTCTTAACCTTAATCTCCATTAAATAATAACCAACGGAAAAAGAAATTCTCCTGAAAGCCCATCAGAGAGGGTAGCCTATAAGAAGCCAAAATGCTAGAGCTGTATCTTTCAAATGATAACCCAAGTTGGAATCATATACTCAATTAGTCATTCAGCAAAAATGACTCTTCCATTTCATGAGCTTAAAAAAAAAAAAAGTCCTAAATTCGGTATCTAATTTTCTTTCTTTTCTTCAATTTAAAGCACAAAGGCTTTAGAATTGGACTAAAGGGGTTATTTAAATCCCTAAGCTGTTGCTACTCTATAATTTCTGGTCTAACACAAAAGTTTTAAAACA
Source organism: Leptonychotes weddellii (assembly GCF_054177405.1). NCBI lineage: Eukaryota > Metazoa > Chordata > Mammalia > Carnivora > Phocidae > Leptonychotes > Leptonychotes weddellii. The sequence goes on from NC_138373.1 coordinate 30,829,522, forward strand.
TTTTTTTTTCTTTTATTTCTGTACTTTCAATGCCCTTTCTCGGGGAGCAACTACAGCTCTGACTATAATCACATTTAAGAGGCTATATTTTCGCACATTTTTCTGATTCAGAGCATTACCTGAGGGACTTTGTTTAGTCATATTAGAGGCTTTTTCACAGATTTAATTCCCCAGTTAATATCCCCAGGTATAATTCACAAGGTAGCATTTAAGTTCCTCTTAAGGGATTTTTTGCCTTCCTTTCTTATATTGCCTATGTCCTTGATTCACATAAAAGGATATAATCTTGCTTGTTACTTATATTGTCTGTCTGTGCAGATGAATGTTTCATAACGTGGCTGTTTCTTAAATGGTAAATCTATAAACTTGTAATTGTATCGGACCAAGATATTTAGGTAGATTCAGATTGGTCCTATGCGTGGTTTCGGCTCTGATTTCCCCAGCACTGATGACAGGTTTGTAAGTAATATTAACTGTCTTTTGTAGTAAATTACATCTTGTAATCACCACAGCGTTCATCTCTGGCCAGAGTAGTTATCAGCTGAAGCAAATAAAGGGTTTGGAGACTCTGCTATCTGTTTCCTTTCAGAATGCCAGAAGTCCTCTATAAACACGAGTGTGCGAAATGAGAGGTCATCTTTTGAAAGCTATAATAAAACATGATTGTAACAGAACATGTGACAGGCTGCTTAGCAGAGCAACCTCCTGACAGTGGTTCAGCTGGAGCAAGATGCCAGGGGACAGGCGTGGGGGAGGATGAACAAAGCACCAGGAATTCTGTCTGCTGGATGTTGTGTCCATCAACACCATAATTAATATTCAGGAAAATTTGTCTTTGAGAGGACAAAAAAATCATCGGAGTCTGTGTGCCGCAAACTTGTGTGATGGGTCTTATAAGGGAGGTGAGAAAAACGAGACTAAAGAACCCATGGATGGACTCGCAAACTCCTACGCTGACTCATTCCAACACCCGGCAATGACATCCAGATTCTCTCTGTGGTTACCCCGGGCTTTTGGGGAAGATGATATAATAACATTTCAGATATACTTACTATGTGCCATGAGTTGTGTTCAACACAGTGCCTGCATTATCCTATTCACTGGGATTGACTGACACTTAGAAACACTTATTAAACACTTAACCATACGTCAGCTACTGTTCTAGTTGCCATATGAGCATTAACTCATTAGTGCTCACAGCCCTATAAGCTAAGGGCTCTTGTTTCCTACACTTGACAGATGCAGACGTGAGAGCTGTATTAAGTTAAAGTGCCTGCTCAAGATTACCTAGCTAGGAGGCGAGCAGCTAGGATTTGAACCTGTGCAGTCTGGCTTCATGGTCTCCCAACCCTTAACCACTCTCCCATATGAATAGTACTAGTGACCCTGTTAAGAGGCATAATGGACTGAATGTTTGTGCCTCACCCTCAAATTCATATATTAAAATCCTAACCCCCTTGGAGCATCTGGATGGCTCAGTTGGGAGAGCATACAACACTTGATCTTGGGTTCATGAGTTTGAGCCCCACGCTGGATGTAGAGATTACTTTTTAAAAAAGATTTACAAAAATAATAAAATAAAATAGAATCCTAACTCCCAATGTGATGGTATTAGGAGGTGGGACATTTGAGAGGTAATCAGGTCATAAAGGTTGAGGCCTTATAAAAGAGATTCCAGAAAGTTCCTTTGACCCTTTCACCACGTGAGAACACAATGAGAAGACATCAAGTATGGACCAGAAAGTGGGTTCTCACTAGACACCAAATCTGCCCGTGCCTTGGATCTTTGACTTCCAGCCTCCAGAACTGTGAGAAATGTACTTATCGGTTATCAGCCACCCAGTCTATGGTATTTTTGTTATAGCAGCCAGAATGGACTAAGACAAGAAGATACTGTGATTAGCAGCTGCTACAGAGGAATAAGGTAAGTCTCTACAGGTAATAAATGCAGAAGTCTCCCTACCTGCATGAGAACAGAAGTTCATAACCACTATGCTCTCCAGCTGCCTGGTCACCTCTTCGGTGCGTTGCTTAGTATTTGTGTGTGTGTGTGTGTGTAAATGTTCCCTGCTATTCTGAGGTAAGTAGGGGATTCTGAGATGAATGGAGTATGTTCCCAGAGTACTCTAACTCACAAGTGGGAAATAGGTTAGAATTGAAAAATATTTGTGGAGGATCTTCATCAGCTTGAAGTACCTGGAGCCCAAGTTCTGTCTTTAGAAGAGGATGCTACTACTATTCCCATGGTCAACAATTTTACAAATACACACACCTACTAAAGGCCCCCTGGCTGACTGGAAATTTAAAATGGATTCAATAAATGCAGATTTGCTTTATTTAAATTTGTGCAAAGCAGCAAGAACAGTGCAGTCATCAATACTCATGTTCTGGACAATGATTTGGAATGTGCTTTGATGTGAATGTTGGGTTGGAAGAGTAAAATTATTCAGTACAAGGCCATGGATAATGCCAAATGTGCATGTCGGAGTATTTGGAACAATGGACTGGCACAAAGAAAAACGTTTAAAAGTATTCATCATCTCACCGCCCAGAGAGAACCACTGTTAACATTTTGAGGTGGATTTTGTCAGTTTTCACTCTAAACACTATAAATATCTTCATAATAAATATGATCATATTTTATGGGTTTAGTTTTTGGATTTCTTTATGTCTTTATTGTGAAATTTTTCTTTTGACACTAAATATTCTTAAAAACCATCATTTGAATGGCTGCACACTGTTTGATGGTAGGGATACATATTAAATTACTTCACAAGTCCTGTATGTCATATTTAAGATGTTTCTCATTTTTTGCTATTATGTTAATCCTGGAATAATCACCTTGTACATACCCATCTGTCCTTTTCTGTTTATTTTCCAAGGATTGATTACTGGGAGATGACAAGAATATCGGTTTTATTATGGTGATTGCAGCATTATTTGTAATAGCCAATAAATTAGAATTAACCCAAATGTTTATTAGAAGTGTGAAATAAATCATATCCACACATAACATAAAATAATTTGCAGTCATTTAAAACTGTAAGTTAAGTGGCGCCTGGGTGGCTCATTCGGTTGAGTGTCCAAATCTTGATTTTGGCTCAAGGTCACAATCTCAGGATTGTGAAATCAAGCCCCGTGTTGGGCTCCACACTCAGTAGGGAGTCTGCTTGAGATTCTCTCTCACTCTCTACCCGTTACTTCCCCCCCACCTACTTGCACACTCTCTCTCTCTGAAAATAAATAAATAAATCTTTAAAAAAAATAGTAAGCTAAAACTTTATCTCCAGACAAGAGATGTCTTAACATATATTCAAGTTTAAAAAGCAAATTAAAAACTATGAGTGGTCTGATCACATTTTAAAACCCTACAAATTTGGGGACCTACATTCTGTATAAGTGAAATGTACGAGTGCGTGAATCTGTGAATGTGTACGTGTTTGTACATGTATAGACACATCTGTAAGGATGACTTTAGCCACAAGTAACAGAAACCAAATCTGACCAACAAGGACCATAACCATAAAAATACTAATTATGTCTTAAAAATTCTAGAACAAAAAAAAAGCAGCCCTTGTCTTTCTCAGCAACTCTCAGATTCAACAAGGACTCAAGCTCTTTCCAACTTCCCATTCCACCATCCTGAGTCCAAGAGACTTTCATCCTGAGGATTCACCTCATGGTACCATGATGAACAAGGAGGCTCCAATCATCAATACCATATCCAAAGCCAAGAAGCAGGCAATGGTCAGTGAAACAAAGAGTGAGCTCCTCATGTGGTCATTCCTTTGAAACTGGAAGAAAATCTGCTATACTCCCTCTGAACTTCCTAATTCTTAATGTCTCATCAGACAGAACGGGGTCCCTAGTTGCAAAAGAGACTACAATACTGAGGATCTGGCTTTTCTAGATGGATATGGGAGGTTGAGAAAGAAAAGGGGGTGCTACAACATACAGAACTGACAAACCTTACTGCAAAAAAAAAAAAAAGGTCTGGTGAATATGCACCAAACTATTTCTCTGGCTATCATTGGATGTGAGAGTCTCCGTGAAGATTAGAGAATGTTCCTTAGTAATTTATAAACTTGCTAGGTTACATTTTATGTAGTTGATGTAAACTTCTTTTGTAATTTCTCCACAAAAAGAAAGAACACAGTATTCCTAGATGTGGTTCTGGTGACAAACAGCCACTGTAGAGGACAAAAAAATCAGATTTTTATCAAGTTGACAAAAGGCTTTCCAGTAAGTCTCCCTCTTGAGAGTCCATTCATTCAGAAAACTTTACCAATGGCGGAAAGTAGTAGCTGGCCATGCTTAATTCAAAGCTGTGTGTGTGTGTGTGTGTGTGTGAATGTATTATGTATATATATATTTACATCTATATCTACTTATGTATCTCTATAAAACCCTATTAATATCAGCAATTCCCAACTAGAGGTGGTTTTGCACACAAGGGGACACTGTGTGTGTGTGTCTGTGTGTTTCTGTGTGTGTATACATATATATCCAAGGAGGAAGAACACCTTTGCTCAAGTCCACCACGTCAGATTTACAACTCAAATGACTCCATTAGAATCAGTTGCATTTAGGATTGTCCAAGTCACATATATACAATGTATCAGAAAGTCCATTAAAAAGCAAGTTGTTTTTCTAGCCAGGCCTTTTATTTTCAAGTTCCATCCTCATTAACAGTTACCTTTCTCTTGTCACAGAGTTAATGTTGATGCAGAGTGAAAAAGGGAGGAACACAAGAGTAATACTCCTCCTTTGGCAGATCCTTATTTTTTTTTTTTTGCTAGGTGGGAGAATTAGTACACCTTGACATATTTAAATTATCCAAATAGACCATCACAAAGAGGCACCCTACAGTCAAAATTAGTATGAAGTGCCTAGACAATGCAATGGCAACAAAATAGTGTTTTCAACAAAGGATGCTGAGACAACTGGATATCCACATGTAAAGTATAAAGGCAAACCTTTATCTCATATCACTTGGAAAAATTAAGTCAAAATGGAGCATAAACCTAAGTGTTGGAGTTGATACTGTACAACTCGTAGGAGAAAACATAGGGGTAAATCTTTGTAGCGTTGGGGTAGGCAATGAATTCTTACATATGATACCAAAGGAATAAGCAAATGAAATGAAAAATAGATAAATTGGACTACATAGAAATAAAAAACTTTGTACTGCAAACAGTTCTATCTAAAAAGCAAAAAGGCAATCCATGGAATGGGAGAAGATATTTCAAATCATATATGTGATAAGAAACTTCTATCCAGAATGTATAAAAAACCTTATAATTCAATAATCAAAATCAGTAATAAAAAGACAACCCAGTTTTAATAATAAAGAATTCTAATAGACTTTTATACAAAAAAAGATGGACAAATAGCCAATAAGTACATAAAAAGATACTTAATGCCATTAGTCATTAAGGAAATGCAAATCAAAACCACTTAATGCCAAGGAAATACAAATCAAAACCACAATGATCTACTGCTTCACAACCATTAGAATGTCTACAATCAAAAAGAATGACTATAATAAGTGTTGACAAAGATATGGAGAAATTGCAACCCTCAGACATTAATGATGGGAGTGTAAAATGGAGCAGCCACTTTGGAAAGCAGTTTGGCAATTCTTCAAAATGCTAAACACAGAATTACTATGTGACTCAGAAATTCTACTCCTAGGTATATATCCAAGAGAAATGAAAACATGTCCACAGAAATTCTTGTATATGAATGTCCACAGAAGTATTATTGATAATGGCCAAAGAGCAGAAACAACCCAAATGCCCATCAGCTAATAATGTACAAACAAAATGTGGTATATTAATATAATGGAATATTATTTGGCTACAGAAAAGGGATACAACTTTGATATGTGCTATAACATGGAACCTTCAAAACACTATGCTAACTGGAAAAAAAAAAACCAGACGCAGAACACCACATATTACATTATTCCACATATATGAAATATCCAAAATGGGCAAATCGATAGAAATGTAAATTAGAATGGTGGTGGCTTAGGACTGGGGGTGGAGTGTGGTGAGAGGGGATGATAAGTGACTACTAATGGATTCAAGGTTTCATTCTAGAGTGATAAAATATATTAAATTTAGATTACATGGATATTTGTCCAACTCAGTGAATATAATAAAAACCACTAAATTACGTTCTTTAAATGGGTGAGTTTTGTGACTCACCATTATATGGTATGTGACTCTCAATAAAGAGGCTTAAAAAACAGTACAAAGATTTGTGTGTATGAGCCCTGGGAGTTGTGCAGTGCACAACCTGAGCACCCTTGGTGTTGGCCCAAAGAGTTTAAAAAATGATTTAGTACCAATAATTAGAAAATAGAAGATATCACATTAAAAACATTTTTTTTTCTTGGAAATCATAAGATCTGGCCCATGGGTCTACGTGTCAACAATCTGCTAGAGCTCCGGAGCCTCTTTACCCAGAGCATTCGCTGTCTGGTTTCCCACCACTCCCTTTTGATACCATAGCCTAAAATGAGAAGTCAGCCACCATTCATAATCACCCGTGCATCCTTGCATTCCTCATGAAATGGTTAAGGACAAGTGAAATATTTGATCTGGCCTGTTTCCTTAGGTCACTAAGTATGGCTGTGTCAATTGCTCTTGTGATTTCTGAACTCCACATTGCTGCCCTCCAGGCACCAAATCTCTTTTATTTGTGGACTGCACCTTCCCTGGCACTTCCTTTTCTCACTAGACAAAGGGTGTGCCTCTATCTGTTCTTGATAAGGCCCTGCCATTCCTTATGAATTGCTTCTCCATTTCAATATGACAGGGACACCTTCCGTGGATACAGATCAACTCAAGTGTCCTCAAGCAGTCTTGTTTCCTGTGTAGTTAATACATATTCAATTCACACTGCAACATCAGAAAGAGGGAGGCCATAGCTTTCCAAAGAGCAAGAGTGATCCTCAAGACCAAATTAAACAAAAGCAGTGGGGTTGGGTGGAGTCTGCGATCCCAGTGAAAAGCTAGGCAAGGGGAGACAAATACCCTAAGCATTTCCCTAATTTTGCATCAGTCATGGACTATCTTCCCAATGTTGCCATACCCAGGATCTGACATATGCTCACACCACCTGTCTTTTTATTTACTAACCAACTACTCTTACTATGTGGTCCAGTGCTATCGAATGGTACACCTTTGTTAAATAAAAAGATAAAAGAAGATCTTACTTCTTCCAAACAATTCACTTTTTTTTACTCAAATAAACAAAATAAAAAAATTATAAAAGGGAATTCTTCTACTGCTATGATAAATTAACAAACAGGAATGCTATCATAAAGAGAAGGTAACTATAAAAATAAAAGCAACCCCAACAAAAACGTTCATCAGCTGTAGCAAGATCCCATTGCCAGCCCGTATGTGAAACAGTATAAAAATGTTAAGTTATATAATTAGTAACTATACAATTAGATAATAGGAGGGTTTTGAAGACACTCAGCACACAGTAGGTACTCAGGGAAGGTGAGTTAATTCTCTATCCACTGTTGAAAGAGTTAGAAATATAAAAATCCAGTTTCACAAAGCAAATGCATTTTTCTGATCTGATTTTCCAAATCCCTTCTAAAGGATGTCTGGATGTACAGGAGGATCTGCTAATCTTACCTTTAGTAGTGAGCTTTGTTAAGTGCATTTAAAAATGTCTTCTTCTTTATTTTGCATTTTAGACCCTACCTTCTGGGCAATTTTCAAGTTAAACATAATGGTACAAGTTAAGGATAGAAACTGCGCTGCAGAGAGAACAAACGTTACCAGAAACAGGTAGGTAAGGACTTCAGTGCCATGTGTCACAGCAGCTAAGACCAAGACTGAAAGAGGAGTGGTTTCTATCACCTGACAAAAGCCAGTGGAGCAGTCCCAGTGCCTCAATAGTCCCTGCCCCACTGCCAGGAACTCAGGCAGGGAGAGTCCCTGCTGTCCTTTATAGAAGGAGTTCTGAATAATGTACTGAACACATAGCCCCTTCAGTGATTATTTACTACATACTATGCACAGTGTACCCACTCTTAAGGAAAGGTATTCTAGTGCAATCATGGTACCTACTACTTCACCTTCATTTTCACCCAAAGATTCATGCAGGAATCCAATGTTGGCTAGGTGTGCATCTGCAAAGCTCATTTAAGATTTTTTAAATTTATTTTAGAGAGAGAGCATGCAAGCGGGGGGGGGGGGGGGTAGGGAGAGGGAGAATCCCAAGCAGAATCCATGCTAAGCATGGAACCCAATGCCAGGATCGACCCCAGGACCCTGAGATCATGACCTGAACCAAAATCAAGAGTCAGTCGCTTAACCAACTGAGCCACCCAGACACCCCTGAAAAGCTTATATAGATTGAAATGTATGCACGTGTATCACTTACTGACACAGAGAACAAATGGGGTGTAAATTGCTCCCTGTACTAGTGGCCAAGAGCAACCTCTCAGGCCTGCATCTTACCTGCCGTGGTGGGCTGAGTGGTCCCCTAAGCCCTGGAACCTGTGAATATGTTACATAACATGGCAAAGGGGACTCACATATAATTAAGGTTACAGAATTTAACATAGGGAGATTATCATGGATTACATCTAATGTAATCTCACAAACCCTTAAACAAAGGGAACATTCTCTGGCAGTAGGTAAGGCAGTTGAGAAAGAAGGGGAGATCAGAGCATGAGAAGGGTTTGACTCATAACTGCTGGCTTTGAAGGCAGAGGAGGCCACAAGCCAAGAAATGTGGGTGACCTCTACCAGCTGACAAAAAATCCTTGGCCAATAGCCAGCAAGAAATCAGGGACTTCAGTCCCAAGATCACATGGAATTGAGTTTTGCCAATAAGCTGAATGAACCTGGAAGCAGATTCCCTTTCAGAGGGTCCTAAGTTCCCAGATGAGCTGATATCTTGAGTCCAGTCTTGTGAGACACAGAGCAGAGAATCCACCCCAAACAAACCACTGCCCCAGACATCTGACCTACAGAACTGTGAAATAATTCATTTGTCTTAGCTTTAAGCCATCAAACTTTTGGCATTTATTATGATAGTAATAGCAATCAAATACAACTGTGTTCCCAACACTGGCTCACAGGCCAGAAAGGGTTTACAAGCAAGGTTTACCAATCCTCTATTTAAAAAAGAAAAAGAAAGAAAAAGAAAAAGAAATAACTAAAGAGTAACTAAAAAAAAAAAAATTGATGTTTTTCATGTATAGATAGTTTGGTATAAGAAAGTCAACTCTCCTTTCAAGGCTAAGTACAATCCTTTATTCTGAGGTGACATCCTTTCTGATTCTTTGACCTTAAATTGTCTTGGTTTTTTAAAAGATTTTATTTATTTATGAGAGAGACCACAAGCATGAGCGGGGGCGGGGAGAAGCAGACTCCCCGCTGAGCAAGGAGCTCAACGCAGGAATCAATCCCAGGACTCCTGAGATGATGACCTGAGCCAAAGGCAGACGCTCAACTGACTAAGACACCCAAGCACCCCAAACTGTCTTCTGTTTTATGACATCATGATGCAGCGGATGATTATCTTTACAGGAAAGACAAAATGATGCTAGCTCTATTTCTGCTTTTTGGTTCCCTACTACATTTTTTATTCATTTATTATTTTTTTTTACAAATATTATGGATGTGTGAAATCCCAAAGTCTGAGAACCACGGCTGTCACCAGCTGGACCCCAAGATATGACCTTTACTGCCGACGTGCTTTTACTCACCAACCTTTGTCCCACAATTTTCCTTAAGCTCTTCTTTCCAGCTTATCTGTGAACTCCAGCAATTGGAAACAAAAACCACCTCTCAAGCAATAGCAACTTCCCTGACAAGACTTCAAGCCAGCCCAGACCAGTTTGAGCATAAGCCCCAACTGCTGCCTGTGCATGCAGGTAGACCATGGAATAACCTCTAGAATGACCAATGTTTACCTTTACCTCATTGTAATACTAAAATCTCAGCACAAGGAGGAGCAAAAGCCTCACTTACATAACATACGTTTGTATAGGCATGTTTCCTTAAGGCACATGCACAACCTTATGCCACCTCTACATACGAGGACAAGGATCCCCTCTTTAAATATTTATCCTAACTCTAAATAAAAGGAACCTATTCACCCTTGCTTGAGGAATCACGGCTTTGGAGGTTATTCCCCATGATCTTATTTGCTGCAAATAAAGTTTACTTTGTGCAACAACTTCACCTGGTCTATCTATGACTCACCAAGAGCAAACTTATGTTGGTTTGGTTACATTGCCACACATTACACACTTTCTTCTTTGAAGCCAGCAGTTGAAGAAATGACAATCAAAGGGACACAGAAACAGTGATGAGACATTCTGAGCGCCTGGATACTAACTTGTCCATATTCTCCTGTTTAGGAAAATAGGTGTATCTGATTCTACAAAGTAAAGACATCCTCAAAACTGTGGCTCCAAAATGTTTTGGATTTTGTTTGAGAGCACGTGTGGTTGTGCTTGTGGGTTTGTGTGTAGGTGTAGATCCAGTTATATTTCAAAGGAGATAAGATTGCTATACAACAAAATGCTATCCACTCATTCATTCACCCATTTATTCATTCAGTACATATGTATGGAGTACCTACTATGTGTCAGAACTGTACTAGGTCTTGGGAATTAATGATGAACCAAAGTAAAGTCATTTCATGGAAGTTAGAATCTCATAAGGAAGATAGAAATCAATGAATTAATTCCACAAATACATGCCAAACTGAAACTGCTATGAGTGCTAAAAAAAGAGGCACATTTGGCCATGAGACATCTCATAGTGGGTTTCATCTGGTCTGGCCGGGGCGTCAGACATGACTTCCCTGAGAAAATGATGTCATAGTAAGAACCTAAAGGATGACAGAGCCAACTAAGCAAAGCAGCTAAGACAAGTGTTGTATGCAAATACAATAATCCTTATGTAAATGGAGATGCATTCTGAAGAGGAGAGTCAGTGCATCCTTTTTTTTTTTTTTTTCCCTTTTAAGTGGAGCTATTGGTGCCAAAAGAGGAGAGAAGGCCTGAACTACTAGCCTGGAAATCTGGCTTCAATTCTCAGTATTTTAGTATAAATGTGACTCAATGTCTGGTTTCAGCTTCCTCATTGCTGACATGTTCTACTGAGACTCTATGAATTCTAAACTCTCTGTAACATCCTCAAAATTCCTACACTTCTGAATCATTGTTGTCAAGAACAGAAAAGATGAGCTAATATAAATAATGACAATCAGCAGCAACAACGAATGTATTTCATTGTGCACTTACTGTGTGACCAGACACTGTATCAATGTTCTCCATCAGTTAGCTCATTTAAGCCTCCTAACAACCCATGAAATAAGTTTCTGTGGCAGTGACTGACATGGCTCACTATCACTGGGAGCTCTCAGCCCCTGAACACAGGTAAGACTGTGATGCCTGACCCTCCGTGGTTTGGCAGTATTCTATGATCTATGTTGGCCAATGAGCTGTGAGCAGAACTCCTGTGTGCCACCTCTCGGCTGACCATGAATTTTGGCACAATACCCTCCAGAAGACTCTTTCTCTCCCTGCTAAGGTGACCAGCAGTAATTTAGATGGTGGCTTCTCCATAAGTCTGAGTCCTTGAGTGTGTCTGACAAGAAGCACAGTCCATGGAGTTGATGAAAAATACACTTTTATTATTTGAAGCTGCTGAACTATGGGGTTGATCGTTACTGCAACATATCCTAGCTTACCCTGTCTAGCACACATTTATATTGATCTGCTTTTTATTACGTTTATTTAAGCAATCTCTACACCCAACATGGGGCTCGAACTCACGACCCTGAGATCAAGAGCCGCACAGTCTACCCACTGAGGCCCTTCATCTGCTTCTTATAAATGCCAACACCAAGTTCAGAGAGGTTGTGTAACTTCCCAAGGTAATGAAAATGATTAAGTGGTGGGGCCAGCATTTGGACTCACCAGTACGACCCCAGGTTCTTTAATCTAATAACTACACTAAGCTAAATGTGCAGATGCATGACCCATTGTGCCACGGGTTATTTCTTAGAGCAGTGTGATTCTTGCCATAAAAATGCACCCAATGATATGGCGTACATGTTCCTGTATCACAAAACAAATGAGAGAACTAAATCAAATGCAGCCATCCCTGGACCCTTTGAAGACAGCGCAGAGGAAGTTGAGGAAATTTACACCTGCAGACACTTCCCCTTCCCATTTTCTAGAAAGATTCCCGGTATGCATGTAAATATCCTCTGAATTCAGAGATGAAGAGGCCTCCAGCTAGGCACAATAAAGCCAATTTAGCTTCTTAAGCTGAAACTGCTTTGTGAAATAATCCTGTAGAACTCTCCACTAAATGAGTTACAAACTAGTCGCATGGGGCTTTCATTGAATTTTCTTGTGAGAGCTATAAAGGACAATTGTCTCTGAACCAGGTACATCAAATACAGGCCTGCTACTGTGTAAAAGCTTGGAATTCTACACCACCTACACACACAAAGAAAATTAGCTTTTGATTGAAAGGAAGCACTATTGAAAAACCCCAGGGGAGGAAAAAGAAACAACACAAATGAATGACACCTACAGGCAAATCCAATGGTTGAGGCCATTTGGCTAAGGACTTTCTTAGTCTGAAAGGGAGAGGAAAGTACAATTTCTGAGATCATGAAAGATAATCGAACCAAATCAAAGGAAAAGTAGTCACTCTTGAAATTCTAAACATGGAGAGTTTAAATACGCCACGTGGAGATAAAATAAAAGTTCTCCACACTTCTGAGTATTTAATGCTGGGGAAAAAAATGTCAGCAAGTACTCAACCTTTTCATTCTTCTCTTTAAGATTTATTTATTTTAGAAAGAGAGACAGAAAGAAAGAGAAAGAGAGAGTGTGTAGGGGGGAGGGGGAAGGGCAGAGGGAGAGAATTTTCAAGGAGACTCCCAGCTGAGTGTGAAGCTGAACTTGGGGCTTGATCTCAGGACCCTGAGATCATGACCTGAGCTTAACCGACTGAGCCACCCAGGCCCCCTCATTCTTCTCTTGACTGTCATTATTCCAGTTGTACCTTCCTTTTCTCTTTCCTTTTCTTTCTTTAAGATTCTCAAACAAGACTTAGAACTACTTCTTAGTCTTCCAAATGCTGTTAAAAGAAGGGAAGTTGTGGGGCGCCTGGGTGGCT
>NC_138373.1:30843208-30910487 GCF_054177405.1 Leptonychotes weddellii
AGTCGTTAAGCGTCTGCCTTCGGCTCAGGTCATGGTCCCAGGGTCCTGGGATCGAGCCCCGCATCAGGCTCCCTGCTCAGCGGGGAGCCTGCTTCTCCCTCTCCCACTCCCGCTGCTTGTGTTCCCTCTCTCGCTGTATCTCTCTCTGTCAAATAAATAAAAAATCTTTAAAAAAAAAAAAAAAAAAAGAAGGGAAGTTGTGACCTCAGTCATTACTGATATTTTTCTTCAAACTCATGCTGTAGCTACAGGTAGAGTTCTATCATTTTTGCCAAATACTCTTAAAGTATATATTTTTTTCCTGGCAGTGATATTCCAACTTGGTGCTATGGTTCTGCTGAAGGGGTACAGTTAACATTTTTTTTTTTTTTTAAGAGACAGAGAGAGCAAGGAGCAGAGGGCAGGGAGAGAGAATCCTAAACAGGCTCCATGCCCAGTGCAGCACCCAATGTGGGGCTTGATCTCAGGATCCTGAGATCATGACCTGAGCCAAAACCAAGAGTCCTATGCTTAACAGACTGAGCTACCCAGGCACCGCCCAGGTTACTTCCTAATTACTAGACTAGTTTATTCTGCGGAGATCTGCCAGTTACCAAGTGATCAACTTTACTGTCATCAACAGTGGGGCAAAAGACATAAAATATATCCAGATAAGATGCAGTGGGATACAGTCAACATCACTGACCATGTAGTGCCCATGACAAAATGATGAAGCTGAATCTAACTGTGGGGAAACAGTCAAGTAAATCCTGATTTTGAAACATCCTGCAAGGAAATCATCCGGGACTGTTCAGAAAGGTCAGTACTATAGAAGATTAAAAAAAAAAATGGTAGGGAGACTTTTCTAGATCAAAGGTGAGAAAGAAAGAAGACAAATGCAATGCATATATTCCTTAATTGTATCCTGGATTAAAATAATAATCATAATTGTATTGTGGTTATGTAAGAAAATACCCTTGTTTTTAAGAGACGCATGGTGAAATCTAGGCATGAGGTATTCATGGTGCCTGCAATTTTTAAATAGTGCAATATATATAATGGAGAGAGAGAAAAAGAGAAGGTCAATGTCACAGAATGTTAACAATCAGTGAGTCTAGGTGAAAGCTACATGGGTCTTCACTATAAATTTTTCTGCAGATTTAAATTTTAAAAGTTTAGAAAGAAGGGCACTTGGCTGGCTCAGTCAGTAGAGCATGCAACTCTTGATCTCGGGGTCATGAGTTCAAGCCCCATGTTGAGTGTAGAGATTACTTAAAAAAAAAAAAAGTTTGGAAAGAAAAGATACTTTTTCCTTAAAAAATTGTTTTTATAGTTTTTACATGAAAAACCAGTATTATAGTACACTTCTAGGATTTATTTGTCCATCATGCCTCTAGTTTCTTCTAACATTAAGACTCCTTGAAGGGGCGCCTGGATGGCTCAGTCGGTTTAACATCTGCCTTCAACTTAGGTGATGATCCTGGGGTCCTGGATCAAGCCCCACATCGGGCTCCCTGCTCAGTGGGGAGCCTGCTTCTCCCTCTCCCCGCCCCCGTTCACAGTCTCTCTGGCTCTCTCTCTCTCTCTCAAATAAATAAATAAAACCTTTCAAAATGAAAAAAAAAAAAAAAAGGACTCCTTGAAACAACCCTTTCCCTTTCCCTACAATCAGTCCATATGGTTATGATGAGTCTCATCTAAAACATTCCTTCTTAAGATGGGTGACCACTGAAATTGGGTTCTGCCACCGGGCTCCTGAACTGTTGGGATATAAGTTTGTACCTGTTGGTAGTCATCTTGCTATTTCTAGGGAACAGCTTGAGAATACAGCCAATACAGAGGAATGTGTAATTGCAGGAGGAGATACTTCCGGCAACAACCCTCGTACATCTTGATTCAGCCTTGTTCCCAAACTGCTATATATCTAGATGTTTCAATAACTTAAGCCAGTATTTTTTTCTTAAGCCAGTTCAAGGTGGGTGTATGTCATTGGCCACCCAAAAGATCTCTGATTAATAGAAAGAGTAAGAGAAAGTCACAGAGGTGTGATACACAAAATCACGACACATTGGAGGTAACTACTGGATTCCTCTGTGCTGCTAGTTTAATTCATTTTGTGGGCATTTTAGAAATAAACACTTCTTCAGTTATCTCTGCATAGTAAAGAATACCTTGGGGGCGCCTGGGTGGCTCAGTCGGTTAAGCGTCTGCCTCCGGCTCAGGTCATGATCCCGGGGTCCTGGGATCGAGCCCCGCATCGGGCTCCCTGCTCAGCGGGAAGCCTGCTTCTCCCTCTCCCACTCCCGCTGCTTGTGTTCCCTCTCTCGCTATGTCTCTCTTTGTCAAATAAATAAATAAAATCTTTGAAAAAAAAAAAGAATAGCTTGAGAATGCAGGGTGGTCTGTTAAAGGAAGTTGCTGTTCTCACATTTACCTTTCCCAGTTAATTGGGATTTTCCTGATACTGTAGGCTGAACACACATACGGCTGCCTACAGCTTCCGTATCGCCTGATTTTAAATGTCTAAATTTATCGTAACAGACTCATTGTTTTTGACAATGGGTGTACAAGAAAATGTTACAAATTTCAAGTGAAATATAAGTGTTTACTATCAAATACAGCTAATATCTGTTTTACATACTGTAGTATATAATTTCACGTGTTGGGGAAAATGTATCCCACTGTTTTAAAAGTGAAAGCCTATAGTTTAAAGCTATCTGTAGACACTTCAATTAGAAGAGAAAGAATTACATATAATGTAATGTCTGCATGATATGTCTGCAATACTCACAAATACCTATTTTATAGAACTTCCCCTAAAATTCTCAGTATCACTGCACAGACTTCTACCCAAATTGTGTGAGCATCAGAGAAAAAAAAATCTGAATTAGTTTTTCAGTGATGGCCGAGAGTACATCTGTTTTTGTTCCCTTTGAACTGCAGCAAACAGATGCATGATTATAGGAGCAAATATTTATCATTCTGAGCATCCACCATTGTTTACCACATTATTCTTGAATAGAAAAGGTTTGTATCTTTGATCTAACATAGCACAATCAAAGGAGTGGAAATGCCCCATGCAGACCATTGCAGGGAATTAAACAGAGCTCAAAGTCACAAAAGCAAGAGCCTTCCAAAACATGTCAAGATGAAAAATGGGACTTGAAACATTTATTTTGAGTGTGACATGGGGGATCTATGATTCTATTCAAAAGGGACAGGGAATACAAGTCAACCTTAGAATTAAAATTGAAATAAAGTCGAAGTCAATGCCAAGCAAGGAAGAGAAGATTCCAAAGTTTTCAAGAGCGTGAAGGAGCTGTTCACACAGTAAACATGTATTTTTTAAATGCTGAATGACTGCACTGTGAGAATATCTTTTACTTCACAAAGGTGTGATGATAAAGGTTTTCTCTAAGACAGGACAGATGATGACTGCCTATTAGGGAGGTGCTTAGGAAAAACAACCAACGAACACTAGGATAACCTGGCACTGCCCTAAAATGATTCCCCCCCCCACCCCTTTCCATGAGAATGGCTCTGATTAAGGTTCTGACCACTGTGTATATTTAAGGCATCTGGAGACAGGGAGCCTCTCCCTACTTGTAAGAAGCAGAAGTGACAACTACAGAGCCCTTGCCGGAGGTCACTCAGTTTAGGAATCCTGTTTGCTGGCTCTTTTGCTTGAGCTAAAGTACTTGATTCCCCTTTATCTAAGTAAGGCAGAGGGAAGTTGCCATAGTTTTCAACACAGTGCATAATCCTTGCCTCGGGAAGGGAGATAATGGCCAAACATCCTCATCTGTTGCTGAAGCTAAAGCCCAGCTTGTGGGGGATCTGCTGGAGGCTGCAGGCAAAACCATTCCGGTTTGCCACAACCGTTCAGGGATTGGTACTAGACTGGCCCTGCCTTGGTGGGGAAGAATTACCACCTTCCAGCTGAAGGTGGGAGACTAGGAGTAACTGGGAGATCTTTGGGGGTGTAGTATTTTAAAAGGAAACAGCCTAAGAAGGCTTCCTGCTGCCCTCACATACCAGTCTCATTTAAGTCAAAATGGTAGATGTGTTGATCACATTCAGAACACCACCTTTGCTGGACCCTAAAACTCCATCTCGCAGGATTGCTGTCATGGTCTATTGAGAAAATAGATGTGGTTACACCAGGCACAATGCCTGTCACACAGTAGGAACACCAAGCACATCAGGGGAAGATGACAGTTATGTTTCTTCTGAACAATCTTAGTATTTGTGATTTATTCATTTTTTTTTTAAGAGCCCTCAACTCAGGAATCCCAAGTTAAAAAAAAATTGTTGTTTTAATTTTATTTTATTTAAGTTTATAGCTTTCTCCATTTACCAAACTGGACTAACAGTGATACAATCGCCTTTCTTTATAAACAAGTGCAGCCAAACTCATTAGCCCTTAACATTTTCCAATCCGATTATTTGTAGATTCCCCTGCTTTTCAATGAGTAAATAAAACAAGCTGGGAATGAAACATTTATTTTGGCATCACACCAACCTAATTAAACTGCAGTCTCATTAGGCTGTAGCAGGCTGCTGAAAAATAATGTAATTGACCTATTAAAAGTTACTACTTTGGTTCAGTTTTCTGAGCTACCAGAAATTACACTGTGATTTAAAACGCCTAGTTACCTTGACAAAACCAGCCAGAGAGCAAAGAACTAAGAGTTACAAAGAATGGGAAGAATCCAATTAGAAAGGAAATAGGTAACAAGATGCTCTCCCCAATCACAATTACTTGGAGGAAAGAAATAAAATGTAAAATGGGAGCTAATAAAGCTCTAGTTATTTCCTCTATTGACTAAATGTTGTTCATACATGGAGGCTAGTGTGAGATGCTCTCCCCAAAACTTAGCAGTGAGGTGGTTTAATGAGCAGACACTGGTTCTTTGCCCAGTTATCATTCCACTTGTTTGGTATCAGCAGGCCCATTGCTGGAGGGATCCACCCTTTCCCAGTCTCAGACCAGGAGTTTGGGTGCAGTTAAGTCCTGGTTCAGAGGATGTATCAGTGTTCCAAGCTGGCCAATCATAGCATCGCATATTCTGGCCACAGTGACTGATTCCTTCCAGGACCAATCAGAACTTCTGCTGGGCCTTCTGCTGGATTGACCAGGAAAGGAGACCTCTATTGCCCAGCTGGTGTTCTGAGTGGAGAAAGCCTGTCTCTGTTGGTAGCCATCTGACATCTTGGAGGGAGAACCCACCTGAGAATGGAGTCAATTCCTAAGAGAGATGTAGGGTGAGGGTGAGAGGGAGAAAGACAGAGCAAGAACCACCGATAACAATAGTCCTTCTGGTGCCATATTTTTACCAATAGTCCCTGCATGTTTGGAACCTCTGTTCTAGGTCTAGGCCATCTTTGAATTTGTGGATGACTTCCACAAGCTTCCTTCACTAGATGCCCTTCTTAAGATTACTCCCATCACCATGTTAATTTGTTCATTCATGTATTCATTCATTCAGTATCTTTCACTTTCCCAGTGCGTTCCAGGCCTTTTGCTAAGCATAGAAGAAATAGCAGAAAACAACACACATGTTCCAAAATGTTATAAGGCTTGGATTTGACTGGTTATTAGTAAAATAATCATGTGCACTAACAGAGAATTACATGGTGCTGTAGGCACATCTGAGGGAAGATCTAATTTAACAAAGGACTGAGTAAGTCAAGGAAGGTCTCATTGATAAGATATCATGGATGTGGGGATATGAAAAAAGAGACAGGGCCAGATATTGAACAGGGAGGCAGTAGGATAGAACAGTGCTTCATGCAGAGGAGCAAGATGCAATAGAAGACAAGTTAGAACACTGTCCTAAGGGGTAGAGTGACATGAGGCGAGGCTGGAGAGCAGCAGCAGATCCTATAGATTTGTGGGCAAAGGGATGACTATATTCTAAATGCCCAAGAAAAGACATTAGAAATTATTACCCTACCATGAATAAAGAATCTCTCTCTGGTGATGGCAGTTGGCAGACTAGTTTGTTGGTACATGTGGGATGCCTTTTTAAGGACACCCTAAAACAGCTAGAGGTGATTTAAGAGATGACTATTCCAACAGTGGAGCAAATATTGGCCTAAGATGTCATCATTTAAGTATTACAATGAATTTCATAAGCCCTGACTGGGGAGGTCCAAGATTGATGGGTTCAAGGACTTTTTATCCACCTGACTCTGTATGTAGCATTGGACCATTGAGTTCCAAGGGCAACCAAATTAAAGGAAAAAAATTATTAGCTCTAACATTTCAAGCAGCAGTCAAAATTATTACCTGCTTAATTATATTTCTCCAAAATGCAGCATTATATCATCATCATTAAGTGTTAAATTTGGATTCATAAATATTTTATGACATTAGAAGACAAGTTGTATGCTGTTTATTCCTCTTACAGGAATTCCCAAGTTTATGGGACAATTGCTGAGAAATAATAACTAATCATGAATTAAATGGGTTATTAAGAGTTAATTTACTTTCATAGCAAGAATATAAAAAAACCTCTTTCAACATTATGCTGTATTAAAATTGTATTTTATATTAAATTTGGGTGTACTTTAATTAATAGCTTATATCAAGTTTTCTCAACCTTGACATTTTGGGCCAGACAATTCTTTGTTGTGGAAAGGGCTGTCCTGTGCCTTGTAGGAAGGATGTCTAGCAGCAACCCTGGCCTTCACCCACTAGATGCCAGTAGCAACACTCCCCCAAGTTGTGACAACCAAAAATATCTCCAAACATTGACAAATGTCCCAAGGATGGGGAGGCAGAAGGTGCAAAAGTAACTCCATTGAGAATGACTGGCTTATATGAATACCTGGGGCAAAAGAAACCCTTGAAATGTCTCTGATTGTGTTAGATATATAATCAACAATTGCTTCCTGGAGGAACATAACACCAAAGCTAAGAATCTGGGACACGTATCCAATTTTTACAAAGTTTGAGAGTCTCCGGTAAAACCTACCTTTAGTTCCAGGTGACCTCCATAAACCCAGCTGAGAGTCCCTCATTAATGAGCTAACCAGGACACATAAGGGAGGCCTCATCAGCAGCTGGGGAATCAATAGGTCACCTGTTTATGAGAAGGTGGTATAGTATTTTCATGGAGAGGCAACAGGACTGAAATGGCAAGATCGATATCTGCCTTCTGCAAGGGAAGGGCCTGTCCCTAATCAGCACTTGCCTGTTGTTTGCTTTACCTCGGCCGGACCCTCTGGGAACCTGGCAGGGCTCTGAGGGGAAAGAGCAAGCCTTCTTTCCCAAAGCAGCAGTCTACATGACTGGGGAAAGGAGCTCTGTGCCAGCTTTCAAGAGCAAAATCAGCAAGACAAACAGCCCACAAGGACACTCACAAATAACCACTAGCTCTGCCAAAGAGGAAGGCAAGAGTATTGGTTTGTGTTTAACAGGAGTCTTCAGAAAGCAAAGGGATAGCACCTAGGTAGGAGATAAATTCTAAAGCACAGCTAGACGTTGTTACCCACCAAAGGGACAGCTTCTGCGGTCTGGAAACCCCAACAGAAGAGGCTTCATGAAGGATGGTCATGGCACATAGAGCCCCCCACTGGCTTTAGGTCTGTAGCTTTAAATTAATCAGCACACCACGGAAGGCAGGGGCAAAGGAGAGGAGGAAAAAGAAAATGAGGTTGGAGAAACACTTGGGGCAGCCTTCTAAAATCAGACCCTCACCATCAAAAGCAAAACATACTCTTTATTTTATTTATTTATTTTTTTAAAAGATTTTATTTATTTATATGACAGAGAGAGACAGCGAGAACAGGAACACAAGCAGGGGGAGCAGGAGAGGGAGAAGCAGGCTTCCCGCCGAGCAGGGAGCCCGATGTGGGACTCGATCCCAGGACCCTGGGATCATGACCTGAGCCGAAGGCAGACGCTTAATGACTGAGCCACCCAGGTGCCCAAAACATACTCTTTAAATACTGCCTATGCAAGTATTAGCTCTGGAGGGAAAAGAGCAAAACACCCAAATGAGATGCCCAGGGAACTGTGGCTCTGTTCATTTCAATTCTCTCCCTGGGGCGCCTGGGTGGCTCAGTTGGTTAAGCAACTGCCTTCGGCTCAGGTCATGATCCTGGAGTCCCGGGATCAAGTCCCGTATCAGGCTCCCTGCTCGGCAGGGAGTCTGCTTCTCCCTCTGACCCTCCTCCCTCTCATGCTCTCTCTCTCAAATAAATAAATAAAATCTTTAAAAAAAAAATTGGTTAATTCTCTCCCTGTAGAAATTCAATTCCATTAAGACATGTTTGGAAGCACATAGGCTTTGGGTGTAACAAAATGTGGGTTTGAACTCAGCTCTAGTAGTGGATCAGCTGTGTGGGTCCAGGGAACTTACTGAACCTCTCTAACCCTCAACTGGTCTCCTCACATCATCAGAATGTGATGAGAATACTAACACCTACCTTGCAGGTCTGTGTTTGGGTTTATTTTATATATTTCACAAAAGTGGCTTAACAAAGAGTGGTCCCTCGGTATAGCCCTTATTATTCACCCTTCCTGTGACATTTCTGGTTTGGTAGTATTGAGAAAACATGTATTTATTTCCTTTTTCTTTATTTGTATGATTATGAATGGGACCATAAGGGATTATGTCTTTGGGAGTTTTTAATCTTGCATGGTGTTTATTACTGTGGCTTTGCATATCGGTGAGGCTTAATGCTCAACTATTCAATGACCACATAATTAGGAAGTAGCATTCCTCTCCAGAAAACTGGCTTGCTGTTTTTACTCAAAATTACCTGGAAATAGTTATCAACAAACTGAAGCAAATCAAATTTGTGATGGAAAAAGTCAAAGGATGTAATTCCTTAATAGGTAGACATGTCCACGAACCTACACATAGAATTTGTGCTTTAAAAAGTACTAAGGGTAAAGAATTTGGTGTAAAAAGATATTGAGATAAAAACAAAGTAGGTGAAGGGCGCCTGGGTGGCTCAGTCATTAAGCGTCTGCCTTCGGCTCAGGTCATGATCCCAGGGTCCTGGGATCGAGTCCCACATCGGGCTCCCTGCTTGGCGGGAAGCCTGCTTCTCCCTCTCCCACTCCCCCTGCTTGTGTTCCTGCTCTCGCTATCTCTCTCTCTCTGTCAAATAAATAAATAAAAATCTTTTAAAAAACAAAACAAAACAAAACAAAAAAAGTAGGTGAAAAGACATGATGTCAGTAGCCTCATTTCTGAGCAAAGACTTTTTTTTAGTAACTAGGAAATGTATTTTTATTTTTTTAAGATTTATTTATTTACTTTAGAGAGTGAGAGCAAGAGCATGAATGCGGGGGTGGGGGGAGGAGAAGGGAGAAAGGGATAATCTCCAGCAGATTCCCCACTAAGCAGGGAGGCGGCCCTGAGATGATGGCCTGAGCCGAAATCAAGAGGAAATAGGAAAATTCCCTCTTTCTTTCTGTTTCTCTTTCTCTCTCCATTTGTCTCTCTCCCTGTCTTTCTCTTTACTTTCTCTCTCCCTCCCATTCTCTCTCTCTTCCCCACATCTCTCTTTCCCTCTCAACTTCTGTCTCCTTCTGTTTGTCTGTCTGTCTCTCACATACACCCCATAGCGGATATTCTTCCATCAACACAATAAGTGAGGTTCAGGATAAAATGTTTGTGCTGAATAAAATGCAAAATAGCTTCATTTTTCCTATGGATCTTTATTTATTTCTTCTAAACATGCTTAGAAGCACATCAGTGCTCCATTAACTACCCAGCCAAGGACAGAGAGAAGAGAACACCGTCCATCCATAAGGTAATGAATCAAGAAATACTAGCTCCCTACTGGTATATTCCAAGGACATTACTTGTGCTAATTTGCCCCCACCCTGCACTCAGACTCTTACACTATTGTCCATTTCAGGCCAGGACTCTTGTGTCCCTGAAAAGGGGTTTTGCAGGGACCTGCAAGAGTTTTCTTAGACCCTCATATCACCACATAAAGACTAACGGTATTGTTTAATATCTACCAGTGGTCAGAATGCAGTTAACAGCTTGGTCCACTTATTTGTCTCCAGCACGAAATGGTAAGATTCTTGAGGACAAGGACATCATCTCATTTGGTGTTATAAGATGAAGAAAGAATTCAACAAATGGCTAGTAAGTAAAATGATTACTCTTGAGTAACATCCTTCATGATGAAGCCTGTCTTTTACTAGTTGGGAAATCTTGTCCAAGTTAATGAAGCTCTCAGTGCTACAGTTTTGTCATCTGTAATTTGTCAACAACAATTGTCTTGCCCACTCCACCAGCTGATTTCCCTTTCTTCTGGGGAGGATACAAAAGGACAGCACAGGCCATATGACTAGTTCTGGCCAATAGGATTTGGTGAAAGTAAAGTGTATCACTTCCTAGCCAAAGCATTTAATAGCCAGTGTAAGACTTCCAGGCCAATTTCTCCCTGGGTGGTGTGAAAACAGTAATCAGCATGGAGGTTCCTTAAGTATAAGACACTAGGAATACTAAGCCAACACATGGAGGAAAGCTTCCCTATACAGGGACTCAGACCCTCAAGTGTACTTCCATGAGCAAGCAATAAACCTGTGTTGAGTTATGTCATAGAGATTTCAGGGTTGTTTGTTACGACAGCATCATGTAGCCCTCCCTGATTGATACAGAACAGACTACTGGAAGGAAGATGAAAGGAGGTAAGACAGGTAAAGTTCTTAGCACTGGGTGAACCTATTACTTACATTTCATAAGCTATTATTGCCAAATGTTAAGCACCATTGGTCCAAAATCCAAATCTTTGCTTTGAGTAAGGACTCAATTCACACCAGATGAAAATATCCATCACTATTATTTTAGGCATCACTAGCTGCTATAACAGACATGCCCCCACATTATAGGCAATGTCATAGGGAACAGCAGGAAAGAGTGGGGGTGGTTTTGATCCACACAGTCATTCAGGGACCTAAGAACTTCACCAAATTCAACATACAGCTCCTAAGGTCAAGCGAGGGTCAATGGGAGGATGGGGGAAGGGAGGATCCCAGAGGGGACTTGGGGGGCTGGTCCTCAAAGTGACCTATCACTTCTTCCCACATTTTCACTGGGTGGAACTCAATTACATCTCACTGCTTAGATAAAAGATGGGCTGGAAATGTGTCCCTAGCTGGGCAGCTATTTATTGGGTATTTGAAAGTGTTGTGAAAGATGAGCATGAATTATCAGCAGATAGCCAGCCACTTTGCCACAGTACCCTTTAATATTTTCAGGAAGCAATTTCCCAAATACCCATGAGATCTTTTTCTTGCTCAATACCCCCTACCCCACACACTGGAGGAATGTCATCCTTCCATCTAGTGTAAACCTCCAAAGTTAACAGTAAAAAATTACTGCCTTTTTTTATTTAGCAGAAAAAATATCCTCCCATACAGGGTGAATTCAGTCACTACCTCCCTTACCCTTTCAATAAAAATAGAACAATCCTTCCTTTAGCTGGCATTTCCTCCTGGTTTTTGTTCCAACAGGGTTCTAAGTACCCTTTTATGTTCATACAAAAAAAAAAAAAAATACACAGGCACCAAAATAGGGGAGAAAACTATACAATTGGTAATGTCCTCAAGTTTTTAGGACCTTCACGGGAATGTACAGTTGAGAGTACATTTCAATTTGAAGAAAATATAAATACACAAGGACCAAACAACATGTATGTGCTTAATCAAGCACATAATTGCTTTTAGACACTAGGGTGTAATTATCTTTATCAGAGTTATGATATGATATAGAGAAAATGATTCCCCAGAAATAAAATTAGTCTGTGTCTTTCTAAAGGCAGATTTTAAAGAAAGTATCAAAATCTGGCCTGATCACCTTGGGGGAAGTCCCAAGCATGTCTCAAAGTGATTCCTGTTGCTGGTTTTTGAGAGAAGATATGGATGGGAAACCTTGCGAAACCAAGATCTACCCTTTTAGGCAGACGGACACCTTTATCACACATCACAGCACTCTCGCTTCTGGTCTCAAAGGCTTGACACAGAGCTGGCACTGGTGAGAAAATACCGTAAAAGCAGAAAGCACCCAACCTGTTCACATAAGCGCACCTGGGTAGAGCTACAGTGAAAGGCATGCTGGATGTGAGCGGACCTGGGTAGAGCTACAGTGAAAGGCATGCTGGATGTGAGCGGACCTGGGTAGAGCTACAGTGAAAGGCATGGTGGATGTGAACGATATGCATTATTTCAGTTATGCCAGAGGTGCCAACAGTAACCCCATTCTACACACAAGGAAACGGATCCTAAGAAGTAATCCCACAGATAACAAGCAGCAGGGTCAAAACTAAATGCAAAAACTTCCTGAGTATATAGCTCAAGCATTAGCCTCCCCAGTCATAGTCTGCCTGCTGAAGAGTTAAAATTCTCACGAAGCAAAAGGAGATTCACAGACAAGACATGAGAGAGGCATTGGCCAGCTGACAATTATACCAGCTGTCTCAACACCAATGGAAGGCGTCTTTTAGAAACAAGCGAACAAAGTGAGAGCAGACCCTGGAGGAACACGAAATGTGCCTTGCATGCGTTCATCTGCTGTCCTTCAGGACACCTAGCCCATCGGTGCCGGAAAAAAGGACAGCTGCGGGACTGGCCCTGTGATGCCAGTGGGTGTCACTGCCTCCCCGCGGTGCTCAGAAGGGAATCTGCAGCAAACAGCGGAGGACGGCGTGCTAAACCTCTCACTCTCCCTGCAGCTGCCCTCCCTGCTCATGTCTCCTCCACTAACTTCCCCTTTCCTGAGGTGTGTCACGCTGTGCCTGTCACAGAGCAGGCCACCTACCTGAACTGGTGACCATTGCCATCGGTGATGTTACTCACGGTGTTACTAGCTCTCCAAACACGCTGCTTCCTTTCAGAGGTCATGCTACACATACAGTGAAAGTGAGACGGATGGCAAGATGCAGGATTATCAGTGATCTGGATTCAGATTGAGTAAAATGAATTGGTAAAGCCTTTCCTAAGTCACAGCATGCTCCAAACCTGACCTGGGTGAATGGCCGACTTCCCCCAGTCCTTTTCCTTAAGACACAAGCCAGGGTGAGGTAACATCTTTAAAGAAACTCCTCAGAGTGGACAGAGCCCCGGCTTGGAGCAGGAGAGAGCCATCTTTCTAGCGGGGAAGAGTCTGGTGTCTGAAGCGGCGTTCAGCAAGGGACATGTGTGACAGCCAAAGCCACCCCACCATGCTCCATGTCTGCTTTGATGCCACTACTCAAAGGGCACTGTCTCCATCCACATGACAGTGATGATGACGTCTAGGGTAATGGGTCTCTCTCTTTTCAGTATCAGCTCTCTAAGGGGATCAAGGGGAAATTGAAGCACTGTCCTGTTTCTGTAGAAAGGCAGAGTGTTGACCTACTCTCTTAACAGAGTGACACCCCCACCTAGACTGAAGCACAAGATCCCTGAGGGAAAGTATTTATTTTGTTCACTGCTAAGTCCCCAGTACGGCGCTACGGATGCAGTAGGCACTTAATAAACATTTACTGTATTAACCTCCATGGAAGCAAAAGAAAGAAGTTGTAAAAGTCCAGTGCCTATCTGGGGAAGAACTAGCAATAATGCCTGGATATGGTTCATCCTAAATAGTGTTGTAATGGATTAGATGTGTATGTGTGTGCATGTATACACATGTATATGAGTATGCATATATATATAAAGTGTATATGTGTGTATATATAATACAGACATGTTATATATACATTTAGAGCAGGGCAGGGTCTGTCAGATAAGAGCCTGATCAAAGCTAAACATTCTTATTATTTGCAGGTGTACCGTTGTTGTTTTTTTTAAGTAAGCTCTGCCCAATGTGGGGCTTGAACTCAAAACCCCAAGATCAAGAGTTGCACACTCTACCGACTAAACCAGCCAGGAACCCCTCATGTGTACAGTTTTGATTCTATAAGTTTATTTTTAAAAATTTAACCTTTAACATTTAAAAAGTAAAACATATTCATTAAAGAAAATGTGTGGGGCATATAGGTGGCTCAGTGAGTTAAGCTTCTGCCTTAGGCTCAGGTCATGATCCCAGGGTCCTGGGATGCACCTGAGATGGGCTCCCTACTCAATGGGGAGCCTGCTTCTTCTGTCCACTCCCCCACCCTCATGCTCTCTCTCTCTCTCTCAAATAAATAAAATCTTCAAAAAAATGTGCAAAATACACAATTAAATATTCAACAACTTGTGAGTGTCATGGGTTTATTTTGTATCCCATACAGAGTTTAATATAGATCAGTTGCTTTAATATTCATTATAAAATTAAACATTGCTACAAAATGGTTAAATAAATGATGCTAAGTCCCCACTAGGTGTCGGGATGCAACATTTTGAAAAAATGCAGTAGACATTTATGGACTAACAAACAAAGGGCCCAGGACACCTGCTAAGTGCGCATTTGAAGAAAAATACACTGTGTATCATTTCATTTATATTTGAGTGAAATATACTTGTACATGCAATGTAAAGCCATAAAAAATGTGCAAGGCTATCACCAAACTATTAACAGGGGTGAGGAGTAGCATTATGTTATTTGTATATAAAATTATAATCTATAATCATAATAAAAGTGATTAATAAAACATTATTAAAATTTGTGAAAACTGAGAAAAGAAAAATTATCCTCAATCAGACCTCCCATAATGACTAATTTTTTTTACATATCCTATTTTACAAACTCATTCGAGGAATATTTATTGAATGCCTGCAATGGGCCCAGCACGCCATAGGTGCATTCCTCCTTCATCTGTGTAATAAATATTTCCTGACAAGGCCTTTCCCCCTAGTCAATCAATTTAATGAGGCATGCCTCCAGGAGGCTTAGGAGAACCCCAAGATTCTCCATAATGAGCAGATGATCGGTAAGGATTCTTAAAGTATTGGCAAGGTCATTGATTACCTCAATCAAACCCCCCCTCCCTCCTCCACCACATCAACACACATACCCCCTGCCTCTTAGTTCATTAAAGCATAAAGACTCGAGTCAGGAAAGAAAATGCACTGGAAACATACACAGTATAAAAAGCACTCAGAGCACTAGGACTAGGCCATAGATCATGGCTGCGTGATATCGATTCCTGATAGGAATGACCTCCCAGGGTTAGAATGCTCCATTTTCTCTGGAATCCTGCCCTCCCACCCCTAGCATCTCTTGCAGGGCATCCTCCCTATTTCTTTTTGCCCTCCAGTCCTGCCCGGGTTCTCGGGGCCCTCAGAGCAGCTCATATTACTAAGGGGAAGAGCCTCTGACAATTTCTGAAGAGGCCTTGTGGGAATAGACCCCTTTTGTTTGCAGTTATCAAAACAAATTATGCGCTACATGCCTGAGATGATGTTGACTCCAAGATGTCTTCCCTGGGGTCCCGGAGACTCACAAATGTGAATTCCAGTCTTTTGTAGTATAAAGGCCAATCGAAAGCACACACTGATCTGAATAGAGCCTGCTCCTTAACGATTCCTGGGGGAATCTATATTTAAAGTACAATAACATTATTCTGAGAACGGGGTGCTCAGTGCCCCTGAATAAGGAGCTACAATAGTCATGTAATCAACGGTCCTGGAAGATTAGCATCTAACTGTTCAAAACCTCTTCCTTCTCCCCTCCCACCCTTAAGCAAGGCGACCATCAAGGACAGTAGTTCAAAGCTAATTGAGTTTTAAACGTAAAATAGTTATAATAATCAAAGAAAAAAATATTAGCTATTGCCACACTTAAACAAATGCCACATGGCACATAAATTCTGCCATCTGCTTTAACTTTTCCTGAGTAGGAAGTTGGCAGATACTGCATAATATCTACATATGACTGATAATTTTTAGCCAAGTCTAAATAAAAAGGTGCTTTGTCTTCATGTGCTGCTTAAAAAGCTAGAGATACATAAGATTAACAATAAAACATGCTTTCAATGTTTACTTCTCCCATTTAAGATACATATCTAAATTATATGTACATATTTATGTGTGTGTTTATATAGATATTTTGAGATATATATATATTACACAGTAAACTATATACTTTTTTAGTCTTGAGTGCAAACTTAATCAATAATGCTATACATTTCGATCTTTTGTATAGAAAATATTCCATTTTATCTGTTTTGATGTGTTCCAGGAGAGGCCTAAAGTACAAGGCTTTGCTTACACGGAGTGCACTGAGAGGTAAAGCAATAAAAGCACTCATTTTCAGAAGGAAAGTGTATTTTACAGTGAAGGGGGTCCAATATACAGTGGAGATAATTTCTACAAACCAAAAAAAAAAAAAAAAAAAAAAATCCATGGTCAATGAAATTGTGACCTTGTAGAACACTTGAAGTTTCCTAATATATGACGGAATTAGTATAGTCAGATTTCATTGAAGCACATGGCTCTGCGGTCCATTATTTAAACAGCTCTGTCAGTCATGAACGAATACTTCAAATGCATGACAACAAAATGCTATCAATACTGAAGGTCGTCCTCTAAATCAGAAGGGAATGCAAGGGTTTCCTAACGACTTCTTCTCAAACAAATTACCGGGAGGCCGAACCAAAATGAATTTTATTATTGAGGACAAGTGAATTGTACAGTACTTATAGCAAACACATTAGAAGATTAAAATTGATTGAAGGAGATTGGATTTGAAAAGATATAAATAGGGAAGACACGAAAAAAATCTGCTCAAAGTGAACTTATGAAAACTGTGGTAGAATTCAGCCACTGGCCAATCACTTTCAGGAAGAGATGCTTTGGTTTTCTCTGGAGAGGGAAGTGAGGATCCTGGATTCTGGATGGTGGTGAAGGTTACTGCACAGATGTGCTGAGGCTGCAGGATAAGCACCCATAGAAAACACATAGGATGGACATATATGGTGGAGAGAGTCCCTGTGGCAAAAATTAGGCTTCATGTGGTCACTATGTGACCTATTTGCAGTTTACCAAAGGAAGTTGAGCTTGATTCCACCTTGGAGGTCTGACTAGGGCTGTTCAATCCATTCGAAGACAGCTGAGGAAAGCACAAATCACTCCCGCGCTCAATAGCCATGGGGCAGTCCAAATAAAACAAGACAACACTTCCTAAGTGCAACTCTATGAGGTAGGTACTAATAGTATCTCCATTTGATAGCACAGAATACTGAGGTCAGAGAAGCACAAAAAGTATCCCCTGTTCACATGGATACCAAGAGGCAGAGACAGTGTTCAAAGCTGGGCTGCCAACACCAGGATCTGTGTTGTTAATTACTATACTTTTAAGACTTGGTCTTAGTAGGGGCGCCTGGGTGGCTCAGTCGTTAAGCGTCTGCCTTCGGCTCAGGTCATGATCCCGGGGTCCTGGGATCGAGCCCTGCATCGGGCTCCCTGCTCCGGGAAGCCTGCTTCTCCCTCTCCCACTCCCCCTGCTTGTGCTCCCTCTCTCTCTGTGTCTCTTTCTGTCAAATAAATAAATAAAATCTTAAAAAAAAAAAAAAGATTTGGTCTTAGTAATCAAACCATCCACCCAAATGGGTCCTGGGATGGAAAAGGAAGTAGGGAAAGACTTCCGGTATTCTGAGAAGCATGTTCAATCCATTGCACTGTTCTGAGAATCTGAACAAGATATATGGTACCAGCCTCCAGAATGGCCCTTAATGATCTCCACTTCATGGTATCCATACTCTTGTACTGATTCCCCCACACTGGACCATGGTTGGTCTGTGTGGCAGAATACAGCAGGAGTGACAGTATGTCACTCTGAGATTAGGTTATAAAAGACCATGACTTCCATTTTAGAATCTCTCTCCCTCTCTCTCTCGCTCTCCCTCCCCGTCCCTCCCTCCCTCCCTCCACCCTACACTCCCCCGCCCCTTACTCTCTCAACACTCACTCTGGAAAAAACCAGCTGCCAAGTCACCAGGACACTCCAGTAGTCATGCAGAGAGGCCCATGTGACAAGGAAGGAACTGAGGCTTGCCAACACCCACATGAGTGAGCTAGGAAGTGGATCCTCCAGCCCTCATTTAACAGCTACCCCTGCTGACGGCTTAACAACAACCTCATGAGGCTCCCTGAGCCAGAACCACCCAGCTAAGCCGCTCCCAAATTCCTGACCCTCAGAAACTATGTGAGATAATAAATGCTTATTGTTTCAAGATACTCATCTTCGGAGTAATTTGTTATGCGGTGTTAGATAACTAATACATGCTATCACCAGCAAAGCTGAGCTCTCAAAGACCTTAAGTAGTGGGGTTTGTTCATAAAGCCTTCAATGCCTAATTCATTCCTTTATACAGAGCAGTTCAATAAGGTGTCTTAATCAAAACTCCATTCCTGAGAGATAATGTTGTGTGTAAATATATACATATATACATACATATACATATATACATACATCTATTAATATTTTTGAACATCTACTAGGTGCCAGGTGCTGTAGTGCTGGGATGTGGACACTAAAGAAACAAGGTCTCCTGGGGCGTCTGGGGGGCTCAGTCAGTTAAGCATCTGCCTTTGGCTCAGGTCATGATCTCAGGGTCCTGGGGATGGAGACCCACTGTCAGGCTCCCTGCTCAGCAGGGAGTTTGCTTCCCCTCTCCCTCTGCCCCTTGCCCCCCCTTGTGCTCTCTCTCTCTCTCTCAAATAAATAAATAAAATCTTTAAAAAAAAGAAACAAGGTTTCCTTCCTTGTATTCTAACAGATAGAGACCGGCAATAAATACGTAGATATAAATAAGAAAAAAACAAGGAACTTGTACTATGGAAATAATACAGAACACTGAAATAGGTGATGACTGTGTTTCTCTGGATGGAATAGTCAAGAAAGGCCTCCCTGAAGAGGGATATTTGAGAAGAGTCCTGAATGATGAGAAAGGCCCAGCCAAGAAGAGATCTGAAAGGAAAAGACCAAGTAACTTGGCCTCTTCGATAGTTCTATCTTCTCTGGCATGACACCTAACATTAGGGCCTCCTGTTCCCCATCTGCACACTTGGGACAATAAAAATTTGCTTCATAAGGCAAAGAGAATGAAGTGAGATTCTATATATGAAAAAAACTTAAAAATTGAGATGCCACTACTCATTGTTCCCCACTTAAAAATAGCATGACTGCTTTGGTCCAGCTTTGAAATCACCAAGACTGGGGCAACACTATCCCCCAAACCAAAGGCAATGCAGGGAAATTTGGACAGCCTGCTGATTTAATAGAATATCAATCTCAAGGGAAACTAACTCAGTTATAGAACAGTCTGACCATTAATTTCAATGATTTGACTGTGTAATATAATGTTTCAATCCTAGAACACAATTTAAACTGGGACAGGTAGTCATTACTTAACTTAGAGTCTGCAAATTCATCTCCGACATGTCAATTTTTTGTAGTCTATGTTCAAAGACTTGCCAAAAAAGATATGGGGAAAATATTTCAAAGTCTATGAAATCTAGCATCTCGATATCAAATAGTGCCTCGACTGCTACTGTAGATAAAAATGGTGATAGAAATTTTTATTAAAACAGTAAGCAAAGGGTAAGCATGCTTGTCAAACACAGATCCCGCTTTCCATACAGATGAGTGCACGGAAAACAGTGAAGATGACAAATGGAACACAGACTGATTTAGCCTATGGGGAAGGGAGTAACAGGGAGAGTAGGAAAAGAGTCAAAATGAGGACCTACTAGTGATACCTTCTAAAGAAAAAGACAACAAACAAAATAAAATGTTATTTTGGCAAACAAATGTTTCAAGTAATACTCAAAAAAGAAGCAGCCCACGGTATGAAACTAAAAATTAATTGCCCATTAATTGGGAAAGCCTCTGTTGATTAAGGGATCCAACATCTCAGTCTGGGGACCAATGCAAAGAAAATTGAGAAAAAAATCAAATTAGATGTATATCAGGATGTCTAGACGCAAAAGTTACACAGATGAGAATGAAAATACTGTTAGTGCACATCCTAAAAGCATTGCTCCTGGTCTGACTGCACTGGGAATGGACATGTGGTCAGGTGTGGCTATTTCCCATGATGCTGTGGGAGGAAATCTTAGTTGCTGTTCACTAAAAACTTCTGCTTCTCCGTCAGGGCAGAAGGGGAGACTGTGCTCCCTTGCCTGCTTAGATTTAGGTGCAGGCAAATGTCTTCCTTTGGCTAACGCAATGTGAACAGAGGTGACACATGTCACTTTGGGGTAGAAGCTTTAAGAACCAGTGTGCAATTAACCTTGTCCTTTCCTTGTCCCAG
Organism: Leptonychotes weddellii; assembly: GCF_054177405.1. Taxonomy (NCBI): domain Eukaryota; kingdom Metazoa; phylum Chordata; class Mammalia; order Carnivora; family Phocidae; genus Leptonychotes; species Leptonychotes weddellii. The sequence goes on from NC_138373.1 coordinate 30,863,384, forward strand.
TAATTGTAGAAGAATGGAAGTGGAGCCCGTGACCCCAAGTGAGGGAGAAACAGAACAGCACTACCAGCCAGCCCACAGAGGACTTAGAGAATGTGTGATAAAAACTAAGTTTAACAATTGTCCTTTTAAGCCAAGGAGCTGTTTGTCACTACAACATGATCTGCCCTATCCTGATTGATACCCTTTTTTAGCTACTAATCCTTCTAGCCCCTTTTCACCAGGTGAGGCTTCCAGCAAAAGTTAAAGAGGAAGTTATTTGACATCTTGGGGTCTCTGGCTATTTGTATTAGCGTGTTCTATAAGAAGCAATTTTCTGCCATCATCATTCTTCACCTCCCCTTTTGCAAATGCCTTTTGACTTTCAAAAGCAGGTGCTTGCTCTGCATTTCCCTCAGCACTGTGGACAGGCAAATGCCCCATGTATTTTCATTAAAAACAATAGGATGTGTTTGATGTATAGATGATGCTTTCTCAAAAACACTGCAGAGTCTTAGTGCCATTCCAATCACTCCTTCACAATGATGTGAGAGTTCACACCCTCACCAAGCTTACAATCTTCCCACAGAAGATTAAAGAAGCTAGAACAATAAGCAATGAAGCTATGAGAACACAGAGAAGAGATATGGAGCAAAGGTTGGGGAGTGAGGTGGCCAGAGATGGTTTCCAGGGGTTAAAGACAAAACAGACAAAGCAAGAAGAGGGGCAAGTGTTGTGGGCAAGTGCTGCAAATGGCTGGAGGAGAGAGAGACAAAGACACTGAGTACAACTGAAGGCTGCTGAGTGTGGCTGTATTATGGGTGGGGTGGAGAGCGATTCCGCTGGAGGGAGGCAGGAGACAGCTCCTGAAAGCCCTTGAAATAAAGCTAGGCGTGTTGGATTTATCTGAAGGGGAATGCAGAGCCACTAGATGTGGGGTGACCTAGTTAGGTTTGTTGGCTAAAGAGCCACTGTGAGAATGGCCTGAAGAGGATAAATATACAAAAGATAGTGATGCTAGTTACCAGGATATCACAGCAAAAGGTCACAGTGGCCTGGATGAAAGATGGTGGACACAAAGACAGAAGAGTAAAGATTTGAGGTATATTTTGAAGATTGAATTGAAGAGCAGGTTAACTTCACTTTTTGCCCACAGCAGGGTTACATTTTTGGTGACAGAAACAGCGGCAGATTCTTCACTCAATGTTAAAATTAATCATTTCACTGGAGTCCCTTCATATAAATATAGGATTCCAGCCATATTGAAATGTTGAAACATAGGACCATGATCTTTATTAGCACCACAATTCCATTTAGGATTGTGTTTATTCCCCCAAGACCACATTACTTGCATCCTCTACATCTGATCTTAACTCCTCCAGTAAGAAGTGTTGTCTACGAAAGGACTATGAAGTCACTTCCGTATAATATGTGGATTAAACTGCTTCCCAGAAATGTACAGGACACTTGCCATTTGGTTTTTGAGGATACCTCTCTATTTATATACCTACCCCTTACAATATTTTTTTCCTTGGAAGACAAGGAAGAATAGTTAGGAACTCTCGGCTCTAGGGTGACACTAGCTATTTCGACTCACTTATCAGCCATCTGATCTAGGAAGGTAGTTCTTCTTTCTAAGTCCCAGTTTCTCATGTGACCAAGGCGGGTAATGATGCATTGGTTTAAATGGATTGCCGTGAACACTCCAAGAAATAATGATCTGAAGTGCTTAGAGTAGTGCCTGATGCATAGCCTATAGCAAGGTCTCAATAAATGCTCTAAACTAATAATGTCAACAGATAATAGCTCTAAAACTCATGCATGTTGCAGAGGATGCTGAGATTGCTGCTTGGAAAGTAGCACAGTGTCATGGACTCTGCAGAAGTAACTCAGTCACTCAGGAAAGAAGAGAATACAATTTCTTGCATGTCACTTTTGCATAAGGTACTGTACCAGGGTCTAGGGAAATAGCATTAAATCAGCCATCCTAGATCCTCTCATCTAATTGTGCAAATGACATCAAACCTATGATGACAACTGCAGTGAGCCTCACAGAAGGGTAACACAGGAGAATGTACCTAAGAGGGGGTTATGGAGGATCACCCCATGGTGCTCTGCCTTATAAAACAGTCACAGCCATGAAAGAAAAAAAAAATCAAGGCCTGCAGTCGTTTATGCCAACTCAACCTGCAACAACATTCTCAATTAGAGAGAGAGAGAAAAAAGGCAACTTTTGCAGAATATGAACCTCCAAGGAGTTTTAAAGGGTATTTCATAAATGACTGTTTCACATGGTTCCAAGTAAGGAGTTCCAGATCCATGGTTGCTTTCTCAGTTGTCAACTGTAGGTATTTATTAGAGTATGCAAGCTGTTTAGAAACTTGCACATCCACTTATAACCTATTAGTGAAACATCCAATTACACGCCTGGCCTCTTCATTTACTTCCCAGCCAACTACTTGGAGGTCTGGGCTGTGCTAACCTTGCTATTCCTACTATCTGCTCTATCCCAGATGGAAGGTATAGTTGAACTCTTTTGATTACTGTAGACAATTGTTGATGAAATTCATTAAATATTCAGTATTTGATCTGAAGAAAGGTAAATGATTTATAGATACTCATTCACAGGAACCTTATGAAGTGGGTACTAACATCACACCCATTTTACAGATAAGGCAATCAAGTTTTAAAGCAGTTACCTGACTTGCCCAAGTTCAGAGAACTAATGCCCTGGTCATTTGGTTCCAGAGCCACAAGCTTTTTTTTTTTTTTTTTTTTTTAAAGATTTTATTTATTTATTTGAGAGAGCATGAGAGGGGAGACAGTCAGAGGGTGAAGCAGACTCCCCGCTGAGCAGGGAGCCCGACACGGGACTCGATCCCGGGACTCCAGGATCACGACCTGAGCCGAAGGCAGTCACCTAACCAACTGAGCCACCCAGGCGCCCCAAGAGCCACAAGCTTTTGAGTACAATTTTACACATCCATGAACTACCTTGAACTACGAGTCAAATTCTCTATTCCTGTAGCCAGCAGCAGGCTGAACATCTGTTATGATGCAAATTTAATAATGTCCCACTGAAAACTTAATGCCTCACAACACTGACATGGCCTCACAGTTATCTCTACAAAAATCATCCCCGTCCAATATATTTAGATGTTTGATGTAAATATGATTCTCTTTTCCTTGGCTTAACTAGACTACAGTGAGGTACACTCATTAACTGATATTCTTATGGAAATCATTTATCAGAATCCAACTTTTGGATCTGCCTATATCCATGAGATTAGCAACTGGAACACCGGCCCCTATACATGTCCAGAAGTGTACAGACACTAATCACTTACAAAGCCATATTATGTTACCAAGAATTAAATTACTTAAAAAATTTACCCCAGTGCCATTAGCATTCAGTCTTCTAGGAACTTAAAAATTAAAAAGGAGGAGGAGGAGGAGAGGAAAGGAGAGAAAAAGAGGAGAAAAAGTTAAAAATAGGAGGAACAGTTGAGTCTACAAATATATTAAAATTTCCCTCGAAAATTGGTTGTGCTACATGACAAACACTCACTCTTCTAAAAATCACACATCTTCTTTTATACTCTGTCCATAATCAAAACATCATTAAAACTACACCCATAAGTTAGCCTGATAGACTAAAGACTGGGAAGGTTTCTTCAGAACTGTCACAGACTATTGGGTAAACACATACTTGGTACACATTCTAATTTTGAAAAACATGTTATTTACTTACTAGACTGTAACAGTTCTGCTGAACAGTTACAGACTACCAGGTAAATATGTATTTTGGAATGCATGCATACTAATTCTAAAACATGGATCATTTACCCACTAGAGTGTAACATTCTGGTCTGCCATGTACAACGCCTGCCCCATGAATCATTACCCTAGTGGACCATAGGGATACTTTCTAGTCATTTGTTTGGGCATGAAGCATGTTCATTTTAAGGAGGAAAGTCTTCCAACCTAGCGTCAGATTTCTTTTTGTTAAAAATATCAAATTTCACATATTGCAAAGTAAAACAGGACTGATTAAGAACAGTTGCATATAGCAACAATTAGGTGGATAATTAAACTCAAGCCTTTGGTTGGGAGGTACTGAAGTAGTCTTTAAATGGATGGGTAAAATTAGATCCTGAGCTTGAAATTTGCACATTGGTTGTCTACAATACTTGCCTCTGAGGGATGGATGCAAATTAGCATCATCTTGATGTGCCCTGTACTTATTTTATTCTTTCTTTTTTTTTTTTTTAAGATTTCATTTATTTGACAGAGAGAGACACAGCGAGAGAGGGAACACAAGCAGAGGGAGGGGGAGAGGGAGAAGCAGGCTTCCTGCCGAGCAGGGAGCCGGATGTGGGGCTTGATCCCAGGACCCTGGGATCATGACCTGAGCCGAAGGCAGACACTTAACGACTGAGCCACCCAGGCGCCCCTTTATTTTATTCTTTCACATTAAATATTTATTGGACAACAATGTGCCAAGCACTGGGCTTGATCCTGGGGTTTCAGTGAAGAGCAAAACCAGCCCTCCTGGAGCCTATGGTCTATGGCTACGAACTCTGTTAAGGCCCTTAAAATATATTCTCAATGTAGAAGCCCACATCATCCATTTAAAATATAAAACAATTCTTTATTTTACTCAAGTAAAAACAAAGTCTCTAATTATCTACAAGGCCTACGTGATATTTGCCCCCTTCCCGCCCCTACCTTGCTATCCCCTGAACTCATTCCCTCCCTACTATTTTCTGCTCCAGTCTCTCCGATCCCTTGTTCATTGAACACAGAGGTACACTCAAGCCTTAGGTTTTTTGTTTTAACTATTTGCTCTGCCTGGAATGTTCCTTCCCCAATTATCCACAGAACTTACTCCTTCACCTTCTTCCCCTCTTTGCTAAAATGTCGCCTTTACAATGAGGCCCACCCTGATTCCCCTCCCTCTTCATTTAAAATTTTAAGTAATTCTTCCACCCTGCTCTGTTCCTCCTTATCCTTTTCCTCTTTCCTTTTATCATAGCACTGGTCACCTTCTACAATGACTTGCTTATTTATTATATGCACTTTCCATGGTCTTTGTGCCCCAGTAGAATGTAGGATCCATGAAGGCTTGTCCAAGTATTTCACTGATGGGTTCTCAATAGGAAGATGAATGCCTGGTATATAGAAGGTGTTCAATACACACACACACACACACACACATATACGTATATGTATATAAATACATGCATACATGTGAGTAGAAGAAACATATAAATTGCTATAAGATCACATGCAAGTCAATTCTCATCTATCCTAGGGAGTTGGAGTTGGGGTAGGGTGGGAATTCCAGGAAAGGCTTTCCCAGGAGAAATGGCACCGTTGAGCTGAAATTGAAATGAGAAGTAAGAAGCAAAGGAGTGGGGCAGAGGGAACAGAAAGTACACGACTCAGGAAGAGCTTGATGTGTGTGGGGAAGTGAAAGACAGTTTGCAAAGTGGCTGTAGCATGTGAGCAAGTGGGCTTGAAGATTTAACATATGGGGGAAACCATGTTCTGTTAATTGAAACCTATTCTTTTGTGGGTGATGTGTGGGAGGGAAAGAGAAATTGAGGGAAAGAGAAGTTGAATGAATGAAGAATGAATATGCCTCTGCTTTGGCATTTTGTTTTCTTTTGTTTTGTTTAATTAGCCATTTGGGGCTATAAGTCACAATTTTTCTAGACATTGACATGACAGCTGCACATCCCCAGGACAAATGCCAAAAGCCCCATGTCAATTTGCAGGCCAAACTTTTGAAGGTCATGACAAAGTTCTAAATGAAACAGCTGATTTCCCAGTGTCCTTCCAACATGGCAGGTGACTCAAGTTACAGAATTCAAGAAACCTCCCATTTCCTGAGCAGGAAATCTGTGTTTCTTAGAAAGTGCATAGTTCTGGACAAACTTTCCTCCTCTTCCTATAAGGGAAGATGACACTGCAATTACCTCAGTGATGGGGTCAGAGGCAACAGTACCAGGCCCTTTTCTTTCTCAATTTGCGAGATGCTTCCTCGGCCTGCATGCTGACAATGGAGGTGGGGACGAGACACATGAAGTCATTTCACCCATCACTAACTCAACACACCTACACGTTCTCCACCTCTATCACGCGTTCCCCAGGCCTTCTGGCAGAAGATATGTTTTGAAAGATTTGTAAAGCACTCATTTGGAGTACATAATAACTTAATATTAATTTAAATGACTATATTTGGAGTATAAAAAAAGAGAGAGAGAAAAGGTTCCATTTGTGAAAAATATATCTCAGTTTTCCTAGAAAATGTCTCATGGTGACAGCAATGTATCCCACAAGCAGAAATAAGGTTGTTGCCAGCAGGAATTTAATTAAGATGAGTCGGTCATGCCATGAGCGGTTCACAGCCAAGGAAGCATTAGTGAGGTACTTACCACACTGATGTGGAGAACACACAATATTAAAATGCCCAATAAATTAGCCTACAAATCTACTTAGCTCTACATTTGTCCTGCATCACCAAATAAAACATTGCCTTGAAATGGAACTGTCTGAGATTTTTCACACCAAATCAATTTATACAGAATAAGGAAAATGCTTATACAACTCCTCGGCTGCCGTTTGCAATGAGATACTTGGTAGAAGAGAAAATTTTCCCCTTCTCTATTTCATCAGACACAGAATGGGAATTAATCAGCAATACTTAACTATCCTTTCAAAAGGACTCCAGCAATGTCCCCAGAAACAATCCATTTCTTTCAACATTTCTGAACAACAGACAGTCACCAACTTTTAATAATTCCATATATTACCGGAGACTGTGAAAAAGGATTTTAAATCACAAGACTGATGACAATGTAATAAATTAGAAAAACTGTGGCTGTTATTGTGAAATCTTAGTGCCCCAGTGTGGTTCACATCTCAATTTCTTGATGTAATACGATTTGAGTATCATTATTAGCAATTATTATCAAAGCATTCATAAGCTTTTCCCCCACTGTGAAAGCAAAGATTCTTCTTTATATCCTATTTTTAATCTTAATTCATGGGTGTCACACATCAACCACAAAAGAAGGGCATGGTGATTCCAAAATTTCTGTTTTGACAGATTGCTCTTTCCCACTTCTTTTATATTATAAATATTTAATACATGATTCAACAATGAATGACAAAATCTAGCTCTGTGATCATCCAGTTAAGTGAAATCTCCCCTACTCCTCCTCCTCCTCCTCAAAAGACAGTCACCAGTCTTGCCACAGGAGCAAAGAAGGGTCATAATACAACACCTGCGGGCGCCTGGGTGGCTCAGTCGTTAAGCGTCTGCCTTCGGCTCAGGTCATGATCCCAGGGTCCTGGGATCAAGCCCCGCATCGGGCTCCCTGCTCCGCAGGAAGCCTGCTTCTCCCTCTCCCACTCCTCCCCCTGCTTGTGTTCCCTCTCTCGCTGTGTCTCTCTCTGTCAAATAAATAAATAAAATCTTTAAAATACAACACCTGCATTAATATAAGCCCCTATGGACCCAAGTCATAAGAAATTTTCCATTAATTCATTTTTCTGCCACTTTTTCTTTTAAATGCAAATTTCTAGGGCAAGACCACCACACTATATTTAATTGTCTACATTGTGCAATTATAACAAAACAATTCTGTGATGGTACCATGTCATCATTTAAATACACGCCATCTTATTTCTCCCTATATATTAATCTAAAATGGAATCTGGAAAGTGACAAGAACATCTCATAATGGAACACCCAGTGAATGGCTGATTTGCCTTTCATTGTCCACAAGCCTTAATGTGCTGTGGGCTTCCTGGGAACAAATGAGACCTCGGCAGCGACATGTTTTCATTTTATCACATTTATTTAAGATGACCGAGGACAGTGCCCAATATTTATTCACCACGTTCAACATTTGCCATCATCAGAATAAAAGGCGAGACGGCACAGTTTGAACAACATCTGGTAATTCCAAAGAGATAGTGTCACTTCAAGAACAAATGAACCTTTAGTTAATAAAATCTCCCCCTCACTGACAAAGATGGCTTTTTGTACACATGCAGGATCCATGATAAGTAGATACAGAAATGCAGATAAAGAGCACCCAATTCCTACAAAGGGAAGTCAATGTGCCCATGTTTAAATAAAGACAGGGTTTATTACTGGTCTTTTATGAATCATGATAAATTAAATGTCCTGAGTTCTGGAGGGATGAAAGATTTAAATTATAATTCTGAAAGCCATGGGAAGTTTCACTACTCTCAAAATGCTCTAATACCTCAAAGTAAAAATAATATTGCCAGGACGAAAAAAATAGCTGGTGTCAAAGAAGAAGCCTTTCATCCAGTAATGCCTGAGTTAATAGAGTCGATTCTCCTATATTCTGAATATCTATGACCCCAAGCCCTTATGAAACCAATATGTAACATGAATCTATTAAGAACCAGACACTGTCCTAGGTGCTTGTATCTAAATAAGGAAATGTCTGGAATAGGCAAATGTGTCTAATGTGAGTGCAACTTCACCCAAGTGTCAATGCAACCACACGTGCACACGAACACACACACACACACACCCCAGATGGGGTGATTTCCTTCAATACATGAAGAACGGGGCTTCTGCCTATCACTGAGTCATACCATATTTCATTTCACACCATATTTCATTCCATTACCATACCACTGGCATTGATGTATTATAACTATGATCATGTCCACAGATAGGTTTTGGGTGGAAGAAAATTAATTCAAAAGAAGCCCTTTATAGACATGGATCTTAGCTGATATGCAGTGAAGAGAACATCCTCTGATCCCTAGAAACTCCAAATTTTTAAAATGTATTTATCATAGAAATGACAGAATGATCATAATAAACGGACCTCCTGAGAAGATAAATATACTGTGTCCCCTCTTTCTCGATACTGTTATGAGAAGATAATAAGTCTATGAAAGTTCTTTGAGGGCTGTAAAAAATCATGCAGACATAGAGATTATTCTTAAAGTTTAGAGCCAGAGTGTGTGGTCTTTGGCATAGAAAAGCACCTGGCATAAATGGGTCAGTGGGAAAGTTTAGAGGCATTGGCTTTGATCTTCTTTCTTCTTCCCTAGCAGTTTGTTCCCCAGGGTACCTGCCGTAGATTCCCCAGCTGGCAGAAAGGGTACATTCTGGTCCTCTTTCTCAGCCATAAGAGTGTACAGAGGAGTGGGAAGGAGGGATGTACATCATGAGTGTACACAGGAGCAGGGAGGAGGTAGAATATGAAGACGGGGGTATGGGTGCCTACTCCATCAGTGACTGATAGGTAAGTATGAACAAATTGGGAGAGTGCAAACAAACCCATTTGGTCATATATTTTAACTTAGATTTATTTCATTAATAAAATGTATTTCATTTATTTCATTAATAAAAACTAACACTTTAGTACTGCCTTTTTAAAAATAATAGCTTCATCGAGATGTGATTCATACACCATAAAATTCACCTATTCAAAGTGAACAATTCAATAGTTTTTAGTATATTCACAGAGTTGTGCAATTATCATACAATTTAATTTTAGAACACCTTTTTCACCCCAGAAGGAAATGCCTATAGCATGTGCACTCACTTCCTATCATTCTCTCACCCCCAGCCCGTGGCAATACTAATCTACCTTCTGTCTCTATACATTTGCCTGTTCTGGACATTTCATATGAATATGATCAGAACCTTGAAAATATTAGGCTAAGTGAAAGAAGTTTATTTCCTTTTGCGTCCCTGCTGTTCTACTTTCTTGGTCAGTTCTTACTCAGTAGGGAAATAAGAGGATTTTATTCTTTGAACCCCTAGAGCTACCACATACCTGGAATTGTTTCTTGTGCTCTATTTTACTGAAATCAAATCACTTCTTTAACACTTCATAATTTTAATTTTGCATAGACATTAAACTGCTATATTAAGGTCAGCATTCATTTACCCATTTATCCATCCATTCATACTTTCAAAACACATTTATTGGTCCCTAATATGTCTATCAGACTCTGAAGCTCCTAAAATGAATAAAATCTGATACCTGCTCTCAGGGAGTTCACACTTAATTATTGGGAATGATTTATGTACAAAATTGCATAAAATATATAAAACAGATCCACTAGAATGTAAGTCCAAAAACTCTTGTTAATCCTCAAATTCATTACAATACTCAACACCATCCACAGTTCCTGTTCCTAGGAAATTCTCTCTACCTTTTGTGAAACTGTCCTCACCTTGTTCCCTTGCTATCTCCCTGATGATCTTCTTAGTGTCCTTGTCTCTTTTTCCATTCATTCAAGCGATCCTTTCTTCAAGTAAATCCTTGTGTTCTTCTTTCTCTTCTATCTTCCTTTCCTTGGAGACATCATCCATTCCCACTATCTCCACAGCAACTTGTAAGCAGCATAAAGATGAGTAACACATGATATGAAGGACTTAGCCCTTGAACTGAGACTTAAAGGACACACTGAATTTTGGGTGCTGTGTTTGAGGTGTATGTGCATATATGGATGGATATACATGGCATCAATTTCTACCAAGTAGCTTTGTCTTTCCCTTCTTGCTGATATCAATTAGTTAACTTACCTCAAAATGAGCAAAAATTATTTTTCCTATCTACACTTGATATATATTCACAAGCTAGTCCTGTCAACTCCACACATTATGCCCAGCAGTCGCTTCCTATGCCTGCACGTCACAATCTTTATTTCAACCAAAAAGCTGCTGTCATCTCTAAATCTGTGGCTCCACAAAAACTATTGATTTATTGCGATGAACCTTCTTGCCTGTGCACATCTCAAATCCACAGAGTGAGGGGAGCCCGGAAATATTTATTCAGACAGATAAAATCCTCCTTATTTAACAGAACTGACTTCCATGACCAGTGGGCACATCTTGTTACCTAGGGACATTTCCACAGGATTACACAGTAAGGCTCTGGCTGTGACTGTTAAGTCACTGCCACTGAACTGTCAAAATAAATAACAATAAAAATCAACCCTTACAGAACTTGGGGGTAGCTGATGCTTTTTCTTAAAAATAAAATAAAATAAAATAATTCTTTATTTTTAATTGGAAAAAAATTCCAAGAGATACAAGGAATATGTATTATCTAACAACATATATTTTGTTATGTATAGCATAAAACAGAATATAGTACTAGATATACTTTATGTTATTATTTTAAATCTATTAATAATATAACACAGGCGCCTGGGTGGCTCAGTCGTTAAGCGTCTGCCTTCGGCTCAGGTCATGATCCCGGAGTCCCGGGATCAAGTCCCCACATCGGGCTCCCTGCTCGGCGGGAAGCCTGCTTCTCCCTCTCCCACTCCCCCTGCTTGTGTTCCTGCTCTCGCTATCTCTCTCTCTGTCAAATAAATAAAATATTTTAAAAAATAATAATAATAACACATCTAGATATACTCTATACTATAGTCTATGTTATATATATTACATTACATATGATATTACTACATATAATTGTGTGTATATATGCATGTATTCTATAAATACTGTAGATTAAAAAGTGTACATACATATATGTGCATATGTCATATAACTAAATTTCTGTGACAAAGTGAACATAAAAATTTTGTTTCTTCTTCCCTTTATCAAGGGCTACAAAATTATTCCTCAAACCTCAAAATTCTTCAAGAGTTCTTGTTTATTATTGTCATCAATGGATACAACACTGGACGATGACTATCATTTAATCAGCAATTACCATATACTAGACAATCTTCTGATCTTTTTGCAGGTAATATCTCCTTCAATCATCAGGGAAAATCCAATAAAAAGTGGATCTAAAAATCTATTGTAAAACCTATTAATCCATTAAAATTTGATTTTAAAAATCCATTGTTGGTTATTGTTTCCATTTTGCAGATGGCATTATTAAGTTTCAGAGAACTGAAGAAACTAATCCAACATCTCAGTGATGACAGCCTGGATCTGTCAGACCCCAGATGCTGGACTGATACCCACTGCTCTGACTGCCTCCTTGATATTAGCTGTACACTTTCCCTTTTACAGTAAAAGTGCTCCCCTCCTTCAAACACTGTCACCATTTTAATCACTGATTAAAGTCTGATTCAACTTGAAGTAAGATTTGCAAAGGAACCAACATCAATTGAATGTGTTCTACCTTTTCAAAACATTGGAAGAGCTTGGCCATAACATGACCAACACTGTTCCAACAAGAAGTGGTGAGTAATAAAGTGTTTTCTAAAGCATAATCAATAGTACCAAGCAGGAATGGAAAGCATGGATATCCCTCCTTGCATCTTTGGCTGAACTGATGGATGCTCTGAATTGATGGGCAAGTGGATATGACTGGAAAAGGAGAAGAAAATCCTTTTGAAGTCCAAAAGAACCCTCCCCCCCCCAGTCATTTAAAGATTAGATAGGATTCTAAAGGATATTAAGTTGTAAGCTTTTCTCTTTCCAAAATGGTCATGCATTGAGATAGAAGAATTATCTTGGCAGAATATGAGATTGAATCCCACTGATAATCATAGTAGCATTGAAATCCAGGTTGGATAAGGACCATCTCAGCCACACATACCTGCTGCTTTATCAGTAATCATCAAAAATTAATAAATTGTTCATTTAGGCTCTAATCTGTGGATGATCTTATATATAGCTAGATTAATTATGCATTGCCAGGCAAGATTTACAGAATTTCATATTTTAAGTGTTCATAATATGAAGCACCTCCTCTTCAGACCAATTATGTCCAAATTTTCATTTCAAATACGATCATTTGATCAATTTCTGCTCCATCAGCCTGTAGGCCTCATGAGCCAATAGCTATAAGCAATAGCTGTTGTCTGTTGAAAGCTTACTATGTGCTGGACATTATACAAGTAATAGCTCCTTCAATCCTTACAATAGCTCTATGAAGTAGCTATCTATCCCCATTTTATAGATAAGACAATTTAAGTGTAGGACTGTTAAATAACTAGTCTAAAATCCCAAAGAGAGCAAAAGGCAGCCCCAGACTGGACCCCAGGCAATCAAGTTCCGAGCATGAGGGCAAGAGCCATGTATATATTTATCATCACATATCCCCAGAACATAGCAAATGATCTATAAAATTGGATGAATGAATGAAAAGCTGCTTTTTTCTAGGTTGGGCTAGATCTACACAGACATATAAAAAGGACCCTTGCTTTGTGTTAATCTCAGAGAGATGAACGTGTCCTCCTATAACTCAGAGCAATTATCATGTAAAATGAGGCCAGGTGAATCAAATTCCCATGGGCCCCCAACAGAAACAACCTTCCCCCACTTCTCTTACATCAGTTGACTTTCCTCCTCCAAATGATCACTTAATGCCCACATTCACATCCCCATAATAAAACACAGCTAAACCCAAATGATAATGGAGTTGCCCATGTGCTTACTTCCTCCATTAGTCTTGTCTGGGAAAAATTCACCAAAATTAAATCCCTATGTGGTACCAGGCATTGTGCTATCAATCATGAAGTGATTAAAAAAGAACACAAAATGGCATCCTGTTTCCAAAGAAAGAAACAGATTCTTAAAAACTAAAATTAAAGGCCAAACATTCTCAGTATAAGAAAAATACAAATTTCACTGGGAACACAGAGGAAGAGGAAATTTATCTGGGCTCCTTTTAGAAAAAAAATCATGAAGAAACAATCAAAGATGGGTTGGGCGGGGATGGGAAGGGAAGAGGGGCTCCAGGAAGGAAAAAAGAAAGGTTTTAGGTTGGAGGCACATGAGAAAAATATTTTGGTTGAGTTCATTCAGTATAGACTAGACTTCTCAGGTTGACTTGAAACTGTCACCTCTATTAGGCAATATTCCGGAAATGTCAGAAAATCCTCTGCAAAAGCAGATCCTCCCAAGGTAAGCAGATATAAACTGGCAAGCAGAGCCAACAATTGGACAGCACTTGGCTAATTGCAAAAGAATGAATGAAAGGGCCCCTCTACTTATCTTTCTTTATTTGTTTTAATTTCTGATCTACCCCAAATCCCTTACTTTGGGGAACAATCTTTATCCTACTCTACATTTATCTATATAGTTTAAGTGGAGAGCTACACCTCTCCCCCACGACCTGACTCCATGGGGAGGAGACTCAAGACCAGCCAATCAGAAAAACCAGTCCGATAGCCCAGGGATTTGCTCAGTAGCACGCACATGACTCAAGGTGGCCAATCAGAGCCTTCCCTAGGATTTTTGAAGTATTCCCCCAAAAGGTGCTAACTTCTCAGAGAGCACATATAGTAGAAGCCCACTGAAGTTTGATACCAAGAGGGCAAGCAGACCTAAGAGAGAATCAGAGTCCTTGTGACATCATGAAACCCTGAGTCTCAACCATGCCTGAAGCCTACCTTTTGTGCTGCCCAGTTCCATAACCCAAACTTTCTTTATTCTTCAGTTTATTTGAATTGTTTGTGTGTGTGAGTATGTGTGTGTTTCACTTGAAACTGGAGGAATCCTGATGAAATCGGTGCCTAAATATCCTGTAACATAATGCATTCTAATTCTGCACTGGTTATAGCTTCCCTTCTCATAACAAAAACTAGTAAGTTTGAAGAGATGTTATACACTTCCCCAGTTTGTTTGATATTAAGACCCCCTTTGGAATCCACATCTCTTCTTTTAAGCACCACACTGTTTTCTAAACTGCCAGAATAATTAAGATAATCTCAGACACCAAAGCTTGTTTGACAGTTGCTGCCATCTAGCCAAAAACTCCAAAAAACAAAACAAAACAAAAAACAGCTATGAAACTGAAGGGGATTATAAAGTACTGCAAGACCCAAAGACTAACAATGTTCAAAGCATGTCAGTAAGCTGATATATTAAACTGGATTAAATTTAAACCACCCTTCACTATGTAAAATATGTATATCTTTTACAGAATGTTAATAGTAGGTCCTGGTACTTCCATATCAATGAACAGTCTGAATGAGCTTATCAATAAGCTAATAAATAATAAGGCCTGTGATTAAAGAGACTGTCCTGTCTCCATGCATTGTGGTAGCTCTCCTCTTCATTTCCCAGCTAAGGGGCCACCACAGCCTGACGTACAAAAATAGGCTGGGGTTTAATCAGCATCCTAACTGTGAGAAACCCTGTGAATTAAATACCATTCCCTTCCAGAGTTCAAAGAAGTCACATTTTAAGGCCAAGGTTTAGATGCAAATATGAGAGATGTGATCCTGAGAAAAAAAAAATCAAACATGACCAGGAAGGACCCCTGCTTCCTGCCTAAAAGAAATGTGTCCCAGAGAAGGTTTTCTCTGATCTCTGCTTTAGAAAGATCAGTCGTCTTATTTGAAACCTCGAAAAGCTGTCACATTTATTATATTTCTGGAAGCCTGTAAATGATGAATGTTTCTTCCATTTCCCCTCCTTCAGGAGAAGGAAAAAAAAAAAAAGGTGTTACTCTGCCTGACTTCCAGGAAGATGTCATGAGTATCAAAAAAAAAAAAAGGAAAAGAAAAAAAATAACCACAATTTGCTGTTATCAGCAATTGCAATTAAAGAAACTTTATCTAATTACTATGGAAGATGGCACCGTTCGACAATCATCTCTGACAAACTGATCATTATCAGTAATTTATGACCAGTTTCTTAGTTAATTGTCTTCAGGAAGGAGAGCAAAAACCATTTGTATAGAAAAATAAGTAGTCATTAACAACAGTGGAATTTGCTGGGAATGTGATTATAAATCACCAACCAGGGCTGGTAATGATTCCTGGGAAGAGAAGAGAATGAAAACAATGTAGACACTATAGCCAACTTTAGGGGACTATTCGGAGGAAAGAAGACTTCATAATGAACTGCCCCCCCGCCAATTAAAATGAAGAATGGCATGTCTCCCCTTAAAAGAGTATCAGACACTTTATTCTAAATGCAGGAGAGTAGGGCAAGGGAGGAACACATCTCTGCTTTTGCATGCAGGGCTAGTTATAAAACCCACTCAAACCTTTTAAAGTTCTGCCTCTCCTAACCAAGCTCACTTTGCATAAAGAAAATGGGCCCTGCTTCACTTTTTTCCAAAGCTAACTGAATCTATCTGACCAAGCTTTGATTTTAGGGCTTGAAAACCGGTCCATCTATCTGGTCCAAAAGCCAAGCATGGACTTGTGAATTCTGATCTGTATTTGAACTTCACATTGCCAATTACAAGCTGTGAAACCTTGGAGTATGTTGCAGAGCTTGTGGCCCTATATTTGTGAAAAGGGTATCAGATGTGTACTTGATATGGATATGGAACTCTAAGGATATGTCCCCCCCCAAAATACAATATGTTAAACCTCTAATTCACGGTACCTGTGAATGTGAGCTAACATTCAAAGAGTCTTTGCAGATATAATCAAGTTAAGGGAGGTCATGAGGGTGGGCCTTAATCCAATATATGACTGTTAACCTTATAGAAAATTTGAACAGACAGACAAACAAAAGGAAAATGTTGTGAACATACACAGGGAGAACGTCATGTGATTATGGAGGCAGAGAGAGGAGTGGCACAGCTACAATCCAAGGAATGCCAACAGCTGATGACAAGCCACCAGAAGGTAGGAAGAGGCAAGGAAGAATTTCCCTACGGGTATCAGAGGGAGCAGAGCCCTGCTGACCCCTTGATTTGGGGCTTTCTGCATCGAGAACTGTGAGATGATAAATTTCTATAGTTTTAACTATCCAGTTTGTGGTACTTTGTTACGGCAACCCTAGGAAACCAATGCAGTACTTTATAGGATCCTGAGACAGACTTGATGAGAAAAGGTTTGGAATGTGCCCAGGACAGTGTTTGGTAGGTGATATGCATGCAATGAGAAAGCTTGTTCATGAAAAATGAACACAAAAAATGAAAAAATGATCCATCCTAGACATGAAAAATGACCCATCCTAGACACACAATAAACAATGAGTATACAGATCATGATAGACAGAGTGTCTGGAATGCATAGTACTGGAGCTGAAAGAGCCCTGGACTTGGCATGAGAATTCTGAGATTAAGACTCAGTTCTGGGACACCTGGGTGGCTCAGGCGTTAGCGTCTGCCTTCAGCTCAGGTCATGATCCCAGGGTCCTGGGATCAAGCCCCGCATCAGGCTCCCTGCTCAGCGGGAAGCCTGCTTCTCCCTCTCCCACTCCCCCTGCTTGTGTTCCCTCTATTGCTATGTCTCTCTCTGTCAAATAAATAAATAAAATCTTAAAAAAAAGAAAAAGACTCAGTTCTTTCACTTCCAAGCCTTTACCAGAGTGAGCTTTAAATTCCTCACCTATACATTTGAGATAGTCCAGCAAATGCCTTTCTTGCCAGGATGCTATAAGCTCCAACTGGAATAATATACATCAAAATCTCCTTGTAGTTGGAAATATTCTTCATTCATCAAGCCACTAAGATGAGTTCTAGGGATACAATGGTGACTAATTTAATAAGAAACCACAACAACAAACCTGCAATTATAAACTAGAATCAGAGTAATGTAGAAAGAGAGTGCAATGAGATCTTTGGGGGACGGTTATTGGAGAGGCCAGACAATGCCTCACTGCTAAAACAAGCTAAAACTTGACATAAGAGTTGACCTTGCCAGGTGATGGTTACAGGGAGCACCCTCTGGAAGATAGAAGAACATGTCTCTATGACTGGAAAGAACATGGAGGCAACTGTAGTTAGAACCCTAGGAATGAAACCTTGGAGAGAGATGGGTTGGAGAGAAAGGCAAGAGGCCAGATGATACTGGGACTGTAGGCCAAGTTATCCATTTTTATTTTATCAGGGTTTTTATTCATGGTTGGGAGGGTTGGAAGGGATGTGGTGAACTGACCTGATTTGGATATTAAAATGATCACTCTGATTATTCTATAAAAATTGGATCAGAAGACAATGGAAACAGGGAGACCCATTAGGTGGTTAGGAATCCAGATGTGGGTAGCTTGGATCAAAGCGGTGACAGTGGAACTAGGAAAAAGCAGACAGATTTTGAGATCTCATTTGGAGGAAAGCCATTATTATTACTTTTATCTCCTAATTTAATTCAACTCAGTCCTATTGGAATGCCTTCTGCCACTTTCCTGACAGATGGTCAGCCCATAAAAAAAAAAAAAATTCATTAGTCTAAACTGACTAACCTATGCTCAATCACCCTTTTCCACATCCCCTATAAAAAAATTAACTAATAATTTTAAAAGCAGATATGTGCAAACAGTGCTATTGGGCAAAGGTAACTGATTCCAAGTTGGATGGAGCTCAGTAATAGGAACATAGGCATTGCGTACCTTTCACTGACTAATTCTGTGTGCCTGGCATCATTCAGCATGTTATATACCCTAGCTCATTCAGTTCTCACACAAACTTTGAGAACTTAGTATTACTATCTCTATTTTTAAAATGAGGAAACTGAGATTTTATTTTATTTGTTTTATTTTTTCAGAGAGAGAGTGTACACAAGTGGGGGACAGGCAGAGGAAGGGGGAAGAGAGAGAATCTTAAGCAGGCTGTATGTCCAGTGTAGAGCCCAACATGGGGCTTGGTCTCACGGTGCTGAGATCATGTCCTGATGTGAAATCACGAGTCTGATGCTTAACCGACTGAGCCACCCAGTCACCCTGGAAATTGAGACTTTGAAAGGTAAAGAAACTTGTCTAGAGGCACATAGTTAGTATGGGGTTGATATGCAGCAAGTGAAATTGTAGGTATGGTCCTCAAATACACCAAATATCTTATGGGGAACCATTAAGTTAATAAAAAAGGCATTTGAAATAGTATGATTTGGGGGCACCTGAGTGGCTCAGATCATGATCCCAAGGTCCTGGGATCGAGCCCTGCATCAGGCTCTCCATTCAGCCAGGAGTCTGCTTCTCCCACTCCCTCCGTGATCTCTCTCGCTTTCGTTCTCTCTCAAATAAATAAATAAAATATTTAAAAAAAAAAAAAAAGGAAGAAATAGTATGATTTGAAGCTAAGAAGAAACTACCTGAATAGTCACTTATAATTGGTGATAATGAGATAGCTGAACCCTTATGTAGAAATTTCTATGCAATCATATGGAATGCTAAATTACAGTACTTCCTAGAACATCAATTTACATAAACTGCAGAATGCAACAGAGAAATAATTTAGGTACAAATATTTGCTAGGTGTTTCTCAGACTGGAAGTAGGGAAAGGTTTCTTTTATACCATTAGTAATGATTTGCTACTATCTAGACATTCTTGATTTGAACATGTTCAATGTTATCAGGTTAATTTCTTGTCACCATATATGTGGCCCAGAATGGAGCCCATGTACCATAATATGGATGTCACCTTCAAATAGGGCCCGTTGCCCTCTGCATGAGAAGACTGGCAGTCACTGGGTGCCTATGTGTGAAATATTCTACTGATGCTAGGGATGCAGAAACAGACAAGACATCTCCAGGTCTCAAATAGCTCACAGTGCAAGATGGCACATGATGGAACACTCAGCAAAAGATCTCATGTACATATTTACACGCACAGAAATGGCAAATGTAAGAAATCACAGACACAGTGCTTTTTATGATCTCTCTCTTTTATATCTTTTAAGCTTAAAAGTAAAGTGCCCTGATTTTTTTGTCTCCCAAAGGCCCAAATGATCTTGATATCTTGTCCTTCCCTTGCCTTTTTTGTTTTGTTTTGTTTTTTTATGCAGGTGCCCTGCCTAGATACATCTTCTCCCAGAGAAGACCCCCCTGTGACATTTTAGAAAACTTGTCTTACAGAGTGTTTAGAAAGAGACTCTAACTTCCTTGGGGATGCTTCAGTGTGATTCTCAGGGAAAATTTTTCATACAACCCTGTAGGTTTCCCTCAAAGTGCCTCTCTCTAATCAGGCAAAAATCATTCAGGCCAGAAGGGCACGTAAGTAGAAAACAAAGAAAAACAAAGCAGCAAAGGTCTTCCCTGAGTCACAGTGAGGTATAAAAAGTGCAAAGCTCAAGGTGTGGGGAGGAAAGGTCAAAGAGAGGGAAGAAATAATCTCCCAAGTCAGAAGCTATAGTTAAGAAAGAAAATATTTCTTCAGGCAGACCCTGTTCATGCTCATACATGAGGGTGGATATAGTCCAAGGGGTTTCTGCCCTTCCATCTTTTCAAGTCACAGGCAGTAAAGTATCTTAATGACAGGCAGCTGTTAAAATGCCCAGGGTTCCTGAATTCATAAGCTACAGGCTGTAGGGAAGAGACACCGTACTATGAATTTTAAACACAAAGCCAAGAGAATGTTTTTCCCCAACTACAAAATTCCAACATGCTTAAACTAAAGCACAGGGTACAAATGTGCCACATTTTGAGTATACCTTTCATCAGCTGCTAAACATTAAGCTCATTTCAATTTGAAATGAAAAAAAATCTATTGATCGAAATTGGCTTGGATGTGATCACTGCCAAAAGATAAGACTAGCCTGGGGAAGGAAAGCACAGGAAGAGGAATGATAAACAGCAGAGTGTCAGGGAGCAGAGAGATGTCACACTGTGATGACAAACATCCTTTCAAACTGTGACTCAACATTGTGTGGTCCCCATTAATGTATCAAGAGGAAGTCAATGGCAGGTTAATGAAGTTCACAGACAGTCTTACAAAAGAAGATGATCACAGCACCCAAGAAGGCAGAACCCTTGTCTAAGACTGTAGTCCCATGCAGGGAAGCTGATCATGCTATTACCCACTGAGACAACTTTCAGCTCTGCTATCAGTGGACTCAAAGGAAAGCAAGCAGCAGGGTGAACCTCCATAGCACACCTGCGCTGATCCCTGAATTTACTGCACCCCACAATCTAGCCCTATGTGAGGTGTTAATTGAGAAAGAGAAAAGAAGGAAATAAGCATCCACCCTCTGGTCTGGCATAGCTTGTGAATCTCAAGATTTATTCTAAAAACACAAATGTAAATCAATACTGTGAATGCTGGTTGCACAGCCTGATGCAAACTTTTCTTGGTTTCATCCGTTCAGATGGTCAAGCTAAAAAACCAAAGTTATTTTAAAGTCTTTTTTGCTCTCTTCTCACACAGTCTAGAGGCAAGTCTTCATCTTTATGTTCAGTATATATCCTCTATCTGTCTACTGCTTCTGCCTCCTCACTGCTACCATCATCTCTCCCTTGACCTACAGCATTAGTCTACTAGCCGGTCTTCTTGCTTGCCCCTTAGACCCCTAATAACAGATTTTCCACAGAGTTGTCAAAGAGGACTTTTAAGTATAAATCCTATCATATTCCTCCTCTATTTAAAACTCTACAGTATCTTTCCACTGCACTTAGAAAAAAAAATCCCAATATCTTTACTCCTTACTAATGCCTTCTATTTGCTATGCCTATCTTTGGTGCCACTAAATTACCCCGCATTATTGTCATCCTAGTGTTTCTCAGTTGATCATCAACTAACTGTTTATGGTCTGATTCTCAATCCCAGAACCCTGGGATCATGACCTGAGCAGAAGGCAGACACTTAACAGACTGAGCCACCCAGGCGCCCCTGTGTATGGGCTGATTCTTGCATTGGGATGGAAGCTCCATCTGTGGTGTCATGTGCAGTCTTGGTCACTGTTGTCACCCCTGTTTAGAACAGTATTTGGCACTTGGTAGGTTCTCCATAAATACTAGTAAGATGAATGAATGTCGGAGTCCTCTATTTATACAATGAGGAGGCTGAATATCTTTTCTTTTTTTTTTTAAGATTTTATTTATTTACTTGAGATAGAGCGAGAGAGAGAGAGAGCATGAGCCGGGGTGAGGGGTAGAGGGAGAAGCAGGCTCCTGCTGAGCAGGGAACCCAATGTGGGGCTCAATCCCAGGACCCTGAGATCATGACCGAGCCAAAGGCAGACACTTAACCAACTGAGCCACCCAGGTGTCCCAGGAGGTTGAGTATCTTGATCTCAAAGTTCCCTTCCAAGACTATTCTAGGAGAGCCTACAATCAGTTTCTCTTCCAATGCTAACATGGAAGGGCCCAGAGCTATAATACCACTGTGCAGACTGCAAAGGTTCTAATCTGTAATCCATCACCAGCTGATTATGCAACCTTAGTAAGAATATTTTTCCTTTCTAAAATAAGGTTGTCCATTATTTGGAAATATCTTAGAGTTCTTCCATCTCTAAAAGTGTCCTTGTCCTAGGATTCTTCTTTATAAAAGGACTTTATCCATTCCTAGTTAATATGATCACTGCTTGCTCTTGGTACTCTCTCATAATGTGGAAGTATTTGGGTGATCTGGGCAGGGATTTCTTCTGATACCAGATAATCACTGACCTAAACTCTAAAAAGTCAGAGAACAGATATTTTAATAGATTTATAATGTAGAAATATTATAAATATAATTTAAAACAAAATAATCTACTATTATTTTCTTTCTCTAATAATAAAGCTGCAACTAGGTAATAGAAGTCAATGGTTTTTTAAAACAGTGTTGTTTTAAATTATTTATTAGATAAATTGATAAATTTAAAAATCTAAGCATCTTTTGTGCATTGGATAAGAATTTGTCAACAAAGACATCACAGATGTGTGATGAGCATTCATGAAATTTCTGGACAACAGCTAGGTTGAATTCTTATAACCATCTTGTTTTGTGGCCATCTATGAATAAACAACATTAAAGGAGAACTTCATAAGACTTAAGGCCAAAAACTGCTTGTAAGAACATTCAAGTAGTGAAGTACTTGAAATGTGAAGTATGTATGTGAATGTAAAAATATGCCTCTATAGTTACAAGTTGGGATTCTCCAAGCCTCATACAAAATCGGATCATTATCTATAGGCATTGGGTCCTTAACTGACCTGGTAAGGGCAATCTGCTTCTCTATTTCATCAAAAGCAAGATTCTTAAGTCCCTACACTACAGGCAGAGACTGTTGGGCCATGTGGGGTTGCTGTATATACCTGAAAGCACTAAACTTCACTTTCTCTTAAACATTGTAGAATCTTCACTCTTAGGGTGGCTATCTGTAGAGAAAACTTCCAAAAATTATGTTTAAAGTTTGTCTTATTCAAGAAGGTTCAAAATGTTCACAAAGAAGGAAAAAGGCAATTAGTTTGTAGAAGGAAAACGAGAGAATCATGAAAGTTAAAAAAAAAAAAAAGTGGTTGTAATGTTCAAGTAAGATCCAAACCATAGAACAAGGCAGAGAACTCGGGCAGGGACAACCAGAGAAATAATACAATAATAGTTGCTATGTGCCAGACACTACACTGAATGCTTTCCTGAATCATCTTATTTAAATTATCAGCCACTTCTGTAAGTACCACAATATGATTTATTTGGGAAAACTGAGGCCCAGGTAGGTTGAGTGACTTGCCCAAGGTAACACACCTGGCAAGTGGCAGAATTAGGGTTTAAATCTACATCTGCCCCCATCATTCTGCCTAGTGATTCAAATGGAATTTTCCTGCCAGGGAAAAGAACAACCATGGTGTAGATAATTTCTGCACCAAAAGTCATTATCTGTTCTTTCTCCTGGGGTCAGAGGAGTCTGTCTTAGACAGAAAACAATGGGAGAGGACTCTTATTTTAATCACATAGGACACTCTACATGACATAGTGAATATAATACCTGTGATATCAGAGTACTGGGGCAGGGTCTGGGGGAAACCCTTTAACCTCCCCAGCTGGTCCTGGCTAAGAAAAGACAATGAATTCTTGTGATGAGGAAATAATCCTTTCTAAGACAGCAAGTTTAGATATCAATGGCTAATATATTGATATGTGCCAAAGAAGTGAACATTAGCAATTAAGACAAATTCTGGAAGAAGCAGTGAGAAAACTAAAGATGCAGTTGGAAAAAGGCAAAGAAATTCAGTCATCAGAAGTTTGTACAAATTCCATGTTTAACATTTTGAGAACCTCCCCCAAACTGTTTTCCATGGCAGCTGTACTATTTTGCATTCCCAACAGCAACGTATGAAGGTTCCAATTTTTCCACACCCTCGACAACATGTTACTTTCCTGTTTTTTTGTTTTCGTTTTCTACCCATCCTAGTAGGTGTAAAATGGTAGCTCATTGTGGTTTTGATTTTCATTTTTCTTTTTTTTCTTTTAAAGATTTATTTATTTATTTATTTATTTGAAAGAGAGAGAATGAGAGAGAGAGCACATGAGAGGGGAGAGGGTCAGAGGGAGAAGCAGACTCCCTGCCGAGCAGGGAGCCCGATGCGGGACTCGATCCTGGGACTCCAGGATCATGACCTGAGCCGAAGGCAGTCGCCCAACCAACTGAGCCACCCAGGCGCCCCAGATTTTCATTTTTCTAATGACTAATGATGTCAAGCATCTTTTTAGATGCTTATTGGAGGTGATGGTTGCACAACATTGTGCATGTCCTAAATGCCACTGAATTGTACACTTTCAAACAGTTACTTTTATGCTATGTGAATTTTGCCTGGGAAAAAAAAAAGGTTAAAAAGCATAAATCTAAATAAACAAAGACAGAATTAATCTGCAGGTGACCTCAAAGTTCCTAGTATATAAATTTCTTTATCTTGTCCCATAGGTCATTTTCTCCATCCAGATAATTATTTCAGATAATGACTTAATTTTATATACATATATCTCCCCCTTGGATTTCAGCTATCAATGAGTACTATTTGCTGGACTTCAATGGGACCACATCACCTTCTCTTATCAGCGGCAAAATCTTAAGACATGGCCTCAGGTACTCAATTAATATTTGTTTAAGGGTTTATGATGATAAAAATGGCAAAACTCTAGAGACTACACTCTAGACAAACTTCATTTAAGGCAAGAGTCTATGGCACTGTAGGCATTTAGGCATGGTTTCTGAAAGAAAAATGCCTGAGTTCAAATTCCATCTCTACCATGCACTCCACCATCACTAGCAAAGCAAATTGATCATATCACTAAATCTCTCCGAGCTGTATAGCCCCTCAACTATATAATGGGCATAAAAACAGTAGCCACCTATATTGTTGTATTAAATAACACAGTCATGACTCAATTCATATTAGGTAGTATATATTAATGCCTGCTTTTTTTCTCTGCATGCAACTCTATTGTAGAAACACCCATGTGCAAGTACGTTTATTCTTGATTAACACCCTATAAAATCCCGCTATTCATAGTGTGACAATACAAAAGCGTCGTTGTCACCCGGAAGCTTGTAAGAAATGCAGAATCTTAGGCTTCAGCACAGACCTACTCTAGAGAATATGCATTTTGCGAAGATTCCCAGGTGATTCCCAAATTCATAAAGCTTGAGGAGCACTAGAATACAACAGGTGAAGGAAAGACAACATTAAAGCATATTCTCTACAGCAGGGCTGTGAGCAACTATAGCTATACTTCCTACAATAAACGTGAGTGTACATTTGACTTTCTCCCTGGGAAAGGCAATGTGAAGAGAGAAATCCCCTCAGATTAGCAGAATATTAGAAGAAATAACAATCACTCCTTACAGATCGTTTAGATAAGCCATGCCTCCTCCTCCAAATTATTCTAATATTCTGGAAATGTTATTTAACTCCCATGAGTAAAATAAGCAACAAGAATGTTAGTGAACTTGACTGTGGCAGACCAACATTACTAATCTCCTGCATTATCAATCTCCCCTTAATCTTTCAGAACTCTTTCCACTTAAGAGCTATCTCAACTTGTTGGTTTTAAGACACATACTATAAAAATCTGAAGATATCATAGGGATCCAAGGGACCTCACAAGCCATACTAGCTGAAGAAATACTGCTGTGTGCTGCTAACTATAATCAGACTTCTCACACTACAAGAACAGAAGGAAATTTAAAAAAAAACAAAAAACCCCCAAACAAACAAACAAAAAAACCTCCTGGGCCCCCCATGGTCCTTTTGTTGCAGAGCTCATTTAAAATGCAGTACATCATCAAAGCCACATTACTCTGATGATATAGAATTTATGAGGGATGTCCTACTTCAAATTATGCATTAACTTGAAGTCAACAGGGGAAAGCAATAGGGGACAAAAATTAGAATGTGCAAAACATTTGGAGTCAATTGAATGTACTCAATTGCATGCTGGTAAAAACATAAATTGCAAAATGATATCTATTTTTTCCCCTTCCCATAAGATTAGCTGGAAACACTGGAAGACTTTCAAAAGACTCTTGAATATACTGGCTACTTACTTTTAGTCTAAGGAAGCAAGCACATTTGTAACATAAGATTTTTCATTGCATTTATACAAAATGGCCTTATAAAGCATCTGGGTATCAATGTCTACTGCGTATTTGGTTATTAATATCTCTGTGTCATCTCTGCTATTTGCTGGATGTCTGTTCTAGGGACATAAAAGCAGAAATCATGCCTCTGAGTTTTGCAAATGGCCTACAGAGAAATAAATACGAAGTCTTTGAGTAGAAAAAGAAAAGGCATCTTAAGGGGGTGAAAATTTGAGATAGGTCAACTCTAGAGAGAAATTACAGGAAAGAGGAAGAAATAGAAAAATAAATAATAAATTCTAAAAATCCATATTGCCACCATCCAGGAAAAAGGGAATAGAGAGGGAGGTTGAGAGCTAGTGTGGCATACACAAAATAGGTAGTAAATAATTAAATACATTTATGCTGGCTACTTTAGCCCCAAAGAAAGATAGAAGTCTCCCTGTAAGGGCCTTCCTTCAGAACACAGCTCAAAGGGCTGTGGCTTGAAGCCGGAGAGATTCTGAAGTGTCAGTATTCTGCTCTTTAAAGAAATTAAAACTGATTAAAACTGACTGATTGATTGGTCATTCATTCAATCATTCAAGCAAAATTTAATAAGCAATGTGTGCCAGGCCCTTTCCATAGACAGAAGATACATCGGTGAATAAACTAGACATGGCAACAACCCTTAGGTTGCTATGGGAGTAAAAGTATAAGCAGTGGGAATAAAAACACTGAGCCAATAATTTTAAGTATGTTGTTCTTGATGATCATAAACCCTGAACTGGTATAGGTCATCTGCCCACACTCTCAGGATCCATCTCACCCACTTCCAGGTTTTGGCTTTGCTATTCCTGTATTGGTCTTGACAGTTCTAATGTCTGCAGTCTGGTACTTGGCCAACCTAGGATGGTCCTGTGTTTGCAAAGGGTGTTTTACAGGACAGAACATAGGATTCACCAGAAGTAAGATTAGTCTTGTTAGAACTCTATTCCCAAGTAGCCAAGACTATTTTCTATAACCACAAGTGTTCCTCGGGGACATCAAGAGGCTTTCCTTTGTTCTGATAGGAGGTGAGAAAGAAGTGTCCACTGATGTCCGTGACACCGGTGGTCAGGGAGCCAGAGTGTGGTCTCTTACTCACATGGGCAGTCTGCGACCTTTGCTTTTCTACATTCCAAAGCATACATACCCTAGAAGGAGAGACAGGCAGCACAGAAGTGGGGAGGGTAACTGCACTAAAATGAAAATAAATCTAAGTTCAGGGGCGCCTGGGTGGCTCAGTCAGTTAAGCGTCTGCCTTCAGCTCAGGTCATGATCCCAGAGTCCTGGGATTAAGCCCTGCGTCAGGCTCCCTGCTCAGCGGGGAGTTGGCTTCTCCCTCTCCCTCTACCTCTCTCCCCAGCTTGTTCTCTCTCTCTTCCTCTCTCAAATAAATAAAATCTTTAAAAAAAAAATAATAATAAATCTAAGTTCAGCCAAATGGGTACTGAGTCCAAAGCAGGGAGGACAGTCTAGAAGAGAAATCTACAACAGAAAAGTGTACTATCAGTATGTGTAAGTGCAAGAGGAAAATTGTAGGAGAAAATAGACATTGACCAGGAGGTAGAGCAAACTGCACCAGAGGAATGATTTCCATAAAGGGAATGCAAGCCTGATCAAGAGGCATGTTTAGGAGGCAGAGAGGACAGTACAGCCCATATATAGAAACAGTAGTTAATAAATACCACCTTAATGCAAAAGAAGACTGTAGATTTCTCCATACATCCAAGAAAAGGGAAGAGGGGCAATGCTGTGTAAAAGCAACCTTGAAATGTAGCCTGAAGCAGCTCTGAATCAACCCCCAAGCAAGAGGACAGAGATCAGCCTTCCAGTGAAAAGAGACTGACCATAATTTCTTGACTGCCCAGCAACTGGTTCTGTGTCCTAACAGCACACTGAGTTTTCTAGGGGTTACAGCTCCCTCATTATGTGCAGTCTTGGTGGGACTCCCTTCAGAAGATGACAGTTTCCTGAAAGCACCTTCTGTCAGATCCTTGTTCTCCCTGCCAAAGTGAATTTAAGACTGGGATCTGTGGCCTGAGCTTCGCCAATGGGATGTGCTCCCCTGGGATCTAGAACTGCAGCAGAATGACAGATGGACAGAAGCTATGGCTGGAATTCATTGCTTCCCTAGAGGAGACCTCACTATTGCTTTGTAAATGTCATGCTGCTCATACTGCATTTCAGCCTCCTTTCAATTCTGTAAACTCCCCAATAACCACTAATAAACATCCCTTGTGCTTAATATAGGGGGAAAATTGGTTTCTGTTGCTTGCAACCGAAGAGCCCTAATTGGTCCACAAATGTGAGATTGTCCAAATAATTAACTGCAATGTTTAATTTCACTCCTTTGTAAATTGGCTGATACTCATACATGAAGAATAATTACTTAGTTCTCATGTAATCCCTTTTGATATTATAAATCTCCATTAAGAAGCCCTATTTGGGTCCATGAGAAACTATCTCTACCTCCTAGAAAGACAAGACAAGGGCTATTACACCACATATGCTCTGAAAATGGGTCATTTGTTACACAGAGATACAGAAAATTAGGGACACTTTCATTGAAACAGCACTCAGCTTTTTTTGATACACCAAATTCAGATATTTTCCAAAGGACAGTGGAATGAAGAGTAAACAATTTTCACCATATGCCTAAATTCACAATACTCTATCCCAAATGTAATTGTCCTTAGGAGTATAGGTCTCAGGAGGGATCTAGCAACGAGCATGAGGGTTTACAAAACCGATCATATATCTGAGAGCCCCAGGACCTGCTCCCAGGTACACTGAAAAAGCCATGTATCCATACCAAGAGAAGCCCTTGCAAACACCAGGAGTGCCTGCAAAAAAAGCAAATTGAAATTTCCTTCCCCAGTTGGATGTGTGCTGATGCAGCAAACTTGTTGAGTGTCTGAGAGACATTACTGGGCACAAAACAGAACTGGGGAAGGATTTGAAGCAGGGAAGGAGTAGGGGAAACAAAGGAAGAATTTTCAATCCTTCCATCTGGCATAGGAAGTATGAGTGAGTTTACTGTGGTTCATCTGTGAAGTTCTAGTTGGAAGAGCTGGGCTTGAGCCAGCTTACTGGTGCATTCCAAGAGGGTCATTTGCAAGGTGATGGGGACCATGGCCTGAGTGATATATTGTTGGAACAGACACTAGGAAGGGAGTAGAATGGGGTTTTGCTGGAGCTAGATTTCCCACATGGAGAAATTTAGGAGCTTGGAGGCCCCTGCATGTCTATTTGAGGTATTGGTGATATGTGTGCATCATGAGGAAGTTAGAACTAGAATTTTTGCCACACAGAAGCCAGACAAGTCACAATAATCAGCAGCAAGAGGAGTACAATGGCACATTTGAGTCTGGGAACCATGATGCTCTGCCTTTCCTTTCCTGCCCCAAATCTTGATCAGAGCTAGTGGGCTACAGAAAAAGAGTGAAGAAGTGTCCCAAAGGCATTCATACGAAATCCTCCCCCACCATTCCAAGACAAAAGGGAGAGGATGAAAAACATACCACCCCCTCTCCTCTTCTGGCTCAGAGATACAAGTCTCACTAGTAAGGGAAAAGAAGAAACTTTGAATAAACTAAACTGCTCTAAAAAAGAAAATGACAGAGGTATAAATACTGAGCAAGACTATGCTAATAACGAGAGATGACCAGAAAGTTGAAAAATCTGCTTAAGATATAACAAGAAATGGGGGGAAACATGCCGCCCAACACAGCAGGGGACAGTGACTGGAAGGAAAACCATCTCCTGTGTATGTCCCACTGAGCTGAGACTGTTCAATAAATTGGTGAGTGCTCAATAATAATGTTAAATAAAGACATCTCAGTAAGACATGCAATTTAGATCCCCAAGCATTAATACAAAAGGGGGTTGGTTAGAACTGTAAGCATGCACAGCCACACATACCATGGAATCTATGCAGTCATTCAGCAATAACTCATCAGTGGTTCTTATTTTAATGCATGTATATCTCACTTCGTGTGATAACTGAACTCCGAGTAAAAACAGCGAACTCAATGTTATGTTTAGGATAAAGTATTTTTAATGCAGTGGGACAGCTTGTAATCTTTGAAATATGCTTTTGTTTAGAAAATAGCTTACTATCCAAATAACCCCTGTCTGATGACATCTTTTTTTTTTTTTTTTTTTTAATGCCAAGTTATATAGACTGGTTGCCAGGTAGAGACACACCTTCATAACATTGTAGAGTCTGTAAAAAGGTGGAAGCTAGAATTTTGGGGTGGTTTACAGCAAGTTTTTACACACTAATCATGTACTGAGTAAAATGTGTTTCTCCTAAGTATTTGCCTAGGTGGATTAATTGTTCTTCACGTGGACAAAAAGAAAACCAATTGATAATATTAAAAAAAACAATAATTTTATGTGTTCATTCAACATTTGTTGAGCTTCTACGACAGCATATTTCAACCAAGAGCAATCTCTTCCACCAGGTCTCATTTGGGCAATGTCTGGAGACATTTTTGATTGGCACAACCTGGGGAGGTGGGTGCTTCTGCCATCTAGTAGGGGAGGACAAGGATGCTGTTACATTCTACAGTGCACAGGAGAACCCCTCTCCCCCGGACAAAGAATTCTCCATCCTATGGTTGAGAAATTCTGCTACAATGTACCTAATACAGGTGATGCCAAGATGAGTAAGTCCCTGCCCTCAAGGGGCTCACAACTAAGATATAATTTTGAAATCATATCTATCCTGTTAAACTGACACAGAACCATAGTGGCTATTTCTACCAGTTCCAAATATAGGATGTGTGAAGGACATCTCCCTCTCCCAGCTGTTCACCATTTTCTCCTGTTGCCTTTGGAGATGATACTGTAGGAAACATGCAAATAAAGACGGGAAGACAAGGTCATTTTTTATCGGCTCTGCAATGACTGTGCATTGATGGTGGTTTTATCCAAACATTTATAATGTGCTGGAGACTGTTCAAACAGTTAGGCAGCTTGTCAATTTTCTAATGAGTGAGGCGCCATGCGTTTGGAAAGTAGAAGTCTAGTTGTCTCTGATAGCTGAAGGGCATGCAGCACACATCTCGTGTGTTTCCATGGGATTAATTACCAAAGGTTTATTGAGCAACTACAATGTCCAGGGCAATCTGTGGAGGGGTGGATAAAGATGCTTAAGAGATAAGGAAAAGAACAGAAAAGACAGTGCAATGAGAATACGGGTCTAGGTAAACAAAGGGGAAGGAGAGATTCCAGTCGGGTGAATCATGAAAGGTTTTCTGAAGGTGGCAGAACTCTGGCAATCTTTGAGGGTGGAAAGGATTTAAGGTCAAGTGGAAGGACTCATTCAAGGAAAAAGAAACTGTGTGGACCAAAGCACAGGGTAGGTCATGGATGGCACATGAGAAGAGAATACAGTTCAGTCATGAATTGAGAAAGAGGGTAACCAAGGGAGATGAAGCTGGATAAAGCACAGTCTTGAATGACAGCTGCACACTCTTCTGCACCAGGGCTGTCTGCATAGGAGGGCATGGGTGTGAACCTGCACTGTATACATCCCTGCCCTCCGGAGGGAGAAACTCTGAGTAGTAATCATCTCCTCTCCTAAAAGGTATCCTTGGCTCCACAGTGAGAAAGGGAATTCCAGGCCAAGAGTCAATGACTTGGGACTCTGTCATTGGAGGAAAATCCTCATGCTCTCCAGTTCCCTTACATAAGTAGTACACAATTAAGACCAACTCTCAAGATACGGATTTTCAACACTGTTGCAAATGCATATCATTATAGCTTAGTGGGTCCTAAATAATAACACAGAAAGGTGTTTCATGTAGCCCTAACAAGGCAGAGAATAGGCAGAAATGTGACAACCTATAATCCACCTAAGTTACATGTTTCTGCTTGAATATCTACCCATGTATTGCCAAAGCTGACAATATAGATACGAAAGATAACCCAAAATACATTAATTAGGGGGAAAGTACTACATAGCTTGTATAGCATTTTTATCACTTTGTGGGGAAAAGAGAAAAGGATATACACACATATATCTTAGCACATACCTATACTATCTCTGGAAATTACAAAAGAAATTGGTAAAAAGTAGTTGCTGCTGAGGATGGAAAATGAGAGGACAGAGATCATGGGTAAAAAAGAGACTTCTTTTCTCCTCTATACTGCTTATAATTTCTGATTTTTTAAAATACTTTAACATATTCAAAAATAAATACATTAATTTTAAAAGAAAAGACAGAAGTACAAAAGACTAATGGAAAAGGTAGCCAAACTCCTTTAGAAGCCAGTGTCAAACAATGTTTAAAAGCACAGATTTAAGTTGGTTTTCTGGATTTGAATTTCTTTTCTGTCAATGACAGGCATGTGACCTTGGGCAATTTATTTAAGAGATTATATCTTTTATGTTCAGTGAGGACAAGCATAGTAACAACTATCTGCTAGGGTATTTGATTTAAGTGTTAAATGAGGTATTATGTGTGAACCATGTAGCCCATGCCTAGAACATGTTACTGCAGCACCAGCAACAACACTCTAAAGCAATGAGAATGACTGGTACATGTACTAGTAGAATCTCTTGGGTGGTGACTCAACCCAGATAAATTACAACAGAGACTTTCACAACATCAGTGGATATACTTGGTATTAATGGCCCTCCTGAGCAGCAGAACAGAAATGACTCCACTTGTCCCAATCATAATGATACCACAGAAAACCCAATACCCAATTACTCATTGGTGGCAGAAACACTGGGGCAAAGCCTCCTCCCTCTTTACTTTCTTTTATTTTTCTATTTTTTTTCAACATGGGAATTGATTCATTGATCAGTGTGAAAGTCTAGAGTGATAGAGCTACAAGCCAAAGGACACGAGAAGCTGGAAGAAGCAGGAAGGATCCTCCCCTGGAGTCTTCAGGGGGGGCTGACCCTGCCAAAACTGGTTTCAGAATCCCATCCTCTGAAACTATGGGGATCATTTGTACTACTTTGTTATGGCAGCCCTAGGGAACAAATACAATCCCTCATAATCCTTTAGCATAAAACCAATTCCAAGAACTGTGCCTGCAACCTTGTTGTATCCTTATCCTCATTCCAAATCTTCACTAGGAACCTGATGTGTGAAAAGGTAAAACTGTAGACATAAATACTTTGAAAGTGGCTTTTTTAAAATTTTTGTATCAGGGGCACTTTTTTTCCCCAAGGGAAATCCTATATGCAGTTTCAAAATGTGACAAAATAAGTGGTGTATTGTTAGTATTCCATAGCTGCTTATGATAAAGCCAACCAAGGAGGGTCATATGGCTGTTTTAACAAATATATAATTTTGAAGTTATTTAATGGGTTTGAACAATCCATGAAATTAATATAGAGAAATTTACGGGGCCTTTAAAGTCTTAAACAAATCTTGGGAATGTAAAAATCTCTGACCTAATAAGTGTGCACTTAGCATATAGACTGAAAAGCTAAGGTCAAGAAAATGTAATTTACTGAGGTCATTCGGCTAGTGTCCATGATCAACTACAGGGCTCACCTAACAAAAGACTGAAGCTAACTTCCATGCTCTTTGCTTCAATGAACCATCTATATCCCCATTCTTAATAGCCATTAATACTATGTAAGTATTCATGGATACAATCTAATTCACTGTTTCTAGTGTCCCCCAACCCCACATCAAACCATCTGAAACCTCTGTTATCTAAATGACTAGAAACTTTATCAATTTATCCACCAATGATATCCCCCCTTCTCTCCCTCCTTTCCTTCCTAATCTTCTTTACTTAAAACACCAGCAATTATGCATGTTTAGGCCACATTGTGTTTCAAAGAGGGACTTGTGGACTAACCTGGGAACTCAATGGCTGATTATATCCTTGTTTGGATACCTCTCCCCCACCACCTTCCCCACCAAAATGCATCCCAATTTCTGCACCTTGAACTTACTTAAGCCACCTTAAGAAATCAATTATTTCCTAAAATACTATGATCCTTAAAACTAAATAGTGAGGAATCCTCGTGTTGTCTGAAAATGGAGGGCTTAGGGTTAGAACTGAGAAATGAAATCTTTACCACTACCCCATTTTCATTCCGTGTTTGGGTCTTAAATCAGAGTTACTGGAAGGGGAATGGTCCTTTTGAAGGGTTCTTGGACATCAAAGCCCAGGAATGAAAAGTTCAGCTCTCACATTTTCACCAAGGTTACTAACTAGCTTCTACAAAGCCAAATATTTGTTTTCTAAAGAAAGTGTTAGGAGATTCAGCAGTGTAAAATGCCCTTGCATCCAGAAAAACTGGCATCTGTGTTCTTTGAATCAATTTCCAAAGATTATGCAGCACATTTTAATGGTGCTCTGGGGACCTACAGCGCGTGTGTCTGAAAAATGAGGATGAACGTTTTATATGTCCCCCAAGCAGATAAACCTCTGTCCTGCCCCCAGTGAAAAGATCATAAAGCAAAGTGTTACCAGAAGTGATGGGAGAGACTGCCATAATTCCAGAGGTGGTATTTGTTCAAATAGTGATGGTTTGCCACCTTCCCATCTTGGATTAATTTTGACCCAATCTGACCATTCATCAAGAGATGCACAATTCCATAATATTTGGAGGATTTAAAAAATATATTTATGAAGACATTAACTCCAGTCAATGAAGTAAGACAGTTAAAAGACTGAAAAATATGTCTCAGCTTCGCATAAGGAGAGTGATTCTAGATGAAGCTGTTTCTATTAATTTAGTTGATGGGAAGATGTGGGGGTAGCTTATAGAGTTAAATATCACCTATTCAGGAACCATAACTTGCATGGGGATTAAATAAGTAGGTTAATATTAATAACCAGGTTAATATTTAACTAAGGTTAAAATAATCGGACTTCCTCTAAAACATCTAAGAAAGGATGAACCATGAGAAGGGATATTTTGACAAAGAGTATTAGATTATGTTGTCCTCTGTCTAACACCCTTTTATGCCTTCCCTCTTCATTTAGGATGTAGTCTAAGCCCCTACCTTGACCTGCAGGCTTTATAGGGTTTAGCCCCTTCCTACTCATCACCTTCTACTCCATCTTAGACACACAGTCTTCCCTTCTATATTTCTTGAACCCACCTAAGCTCATTCTGGACTTGGGGACTCTGTTTTAGTCCTAACTTTGGGGGATCACTCTCCAGGTTCTTTAAAGTGCAGACTCCTTATCCTTTCAATGTCAAAGAAGCCCTCCTGTTCAACTTAAGCCAAAGACTCCTCCCTATAGGTCACTTTCCTTCATTAGTATTTAAAATCATCTTATTTACTTGTTTCATTGTCCACTGCCTATTTCTATCAACTGGAATGTAAGCACCACGAGATGGTTGTCCTTACTCATCTCTATCTCCCCAGCACCTGGGGGAGTGTCTGTTAAAGGGTAGGTAATCAGTAAATCACTGATGAAGGATAACAGCCTACAATACAATAATATCAAAATGCTTGGATCAACATCACTTAAAAATCTTCACACATCTTCACTTTAAAGAGCATGCTCCACCACAAGTTGGGAAGCTTCTAATTTAGAGAAGAAAATTGCTTACATACTCCAAGTTGCAATGGGCAGACATAAAGAAGCCCTGCAGATGAAGTAAATTCTGGCCTCTGGTCACAGAATAAGAAAAGGGGTATAGTGCATAACAGAATAGCAAGTAAAGTGCACACACACACAGATGGCTTCTCAATACTTATCTGTGTTTCTCTCACACCAAGGAAGCAAGACTAGTAGCTTACTATCATTCCTACTAATCCAAGGCATATCCTCAATCCTCAGAGCAGGGTGGTTAAAAGGATAGGTTCAAATCCACAGCTCAAGCACACGTTAGTTTCCTGAGTTTGGGCAAATCCTTTAATCCTTCTATGCCTCAGACTTTTCAAAATGGTAATAACAAACCCCTGTAGAGATTAAATGAGAAATGTATATAGAGTTGCTAATACAGAGCCAGGCAGAGAATGGGTGGTGTGCAATCGGTAGTCTCACAGAATCTTCACCAAAAAGGAGCATTTTCTGGATTTTTAAGAGGTGGGGGCATTGTGCGGATGGCTGGGCTGCACCCCCATGTACAGAATTTTCCCTCTCAAAAAAAGTCGGTTACAACAATAATGACAATGTGATGCAATAGTACCACCAGTCTAGCCTTATCTGGCCCTTTCTAGTACACAAAGAACTCCCACATACACTGTCTGTCCATCCTCATTCAACCTAGTGTACCAGGCAGGCAGGTATGATCAATCCCATTTTAGAGATAAATTACACAGACAGCTCCTTCCCATCTTGACTGCAGCAATGTTTGGCTGATTTGGCAAATCAAGTTTTCCACTTTATACCTACATAAGGTGTGTGGCAGTTTCTCAACAAGAAAGGAGAAAGTAGACAGAATAAAGTGTCCCTCT
Organism: Leptonychotes weddellii; assembly: GCF_054177405.1. Classification (NCBI taxonomy): domain Eukaryota; kingdom Metazoa; phylum Chordata; class Mammalia; order Carnivora; family Phocidae; genus Leptonychotes; species Leptonychotes weddellii. The sequence goes on from NC_138373.1 coordinate 30,899,942, forward strand.
TCTCATGGTCCTTAGGAACCCACTGAGAAAAGAGTTTCCCCTTCATTTTCCTGCTCATCCAGGTGGTAAACACAAGGGACAAAATATGTGTGTGGCTGAGCTCTAGCCAAATGTCACTCCTCCTTCTGCTGGCTTCAGGGAAGAATGGGGCACAACTTTTGCTATTTCCACAAACTATATAAATATGCATTATGCACATGCACGTGCACAAATGTATACATACACACCGACAAATAGGATACATAGGATATATAGACTCCAAAGAGCAGGGGCTCTGGGCAACCTCTGAGGCAAAACCAGGGCAACCTCAAGGAGACCCAGGAGCTGGGAGTAGCCTGAACTCCATCTCCCTGATGAATGGCCCAGGATGTTTTAATGTTTCTGAGAAGTAGCAAAGTAGTGGATAAAGTATGTTTTTTAATTTGGATCAGGTCTCTGCAACCCTGGGAAAATGGCATAAAAAAACCTCAGTGTCCTCATCTATAAAATGGAAACAAATCAATTTCAATAACAAGATAATCACCGGGTCCATTACTAGTTCTCTTTTTCTTTTCTAGTGTCTCCGAAGTTGACACCTTCTATAAGGCTTGAGACTGAACAGTGAATCTGTCAGCTTTCCCTTTCCCCAGATACATTATCCTGCAATGATTTTTCTTTTTCCTTTTTGTCTTCCTTAAGTCAGATAAAGACCTTACTTAACTATCATTTCCTTTTTAAATTGTGCATGGTGTTTGGACCAGACAATCTTCAATTTAATCAAGACACTTATCAAGTACCAACCATATGGCAGGCTATCAATCTCATTTACTCAGATCCTAACAGACAAATCCATATTTTCATCATTTCAGGAACTAGCAACATTCAGAAGAGAAGAGACTATAAGAAAATCTGCAACTGGAATTGGTTCAACAAACACAAATATGAGCTTACCGAAGTTAGTGAGGCATCAAGAACATCATTGCAACCCAATGGGTATCATTTGTCCTAAATGCAAAATGGCCAGCAGCAGCAGCATTACCATCATCATCAATATTAGGACCCAAGACCCTATAGGAGATATAGTTCTCATGCAATCCATGGTGATGTACTTTTTTAAATTGGAAAACAAAGCAGTAACCAACAAAGAAAAGCCAAAAGTCTACTACTTGAAAAAAATCCTGGGCATAAAGGACTGTGGCAAAAGATGGAGACAATAATTTTAAAATCAAGCCCATTATGGGCAAAGACAGGCTTTGTAATCAAGAATGGGGACTAAGAAAGTGGCCATTTTATTTTAGCAGCACAGCCCTGTCTGGGGGATTTTAAGGGTCAGAGGTATTAAATGCCCAGGCAAAGCACTCTTTGAAACACAAAGCATTTCTAAATTCTCCTTGTATATAATCTCCAAGTCCCTTCCTACTTTAGGAATAGAGGGGGAAGAGTAAATGCTGCCAGAAAGAAGCCAATCAGGAGATGGGAGATGCTGCTATCTGAAATGGGAACTCTCCATTTCCCTGTCCAGCTGGGAAGGAGAAAAAGAGGCTTTGGGGAGTAATTAACTGTCATGCTTAAGATTAATTGACGACCCTCCAGTTTTGCCCTAAACACAGATGTATCGGGATCAGGACACAACCTTGAATACTAAAGGTGAAGGGAGAACAGTTATTTCTGGATAGGAGCAAACTGAATATGCAGAATTGTGGGCAATGTCAAAATTCACATCATGGAGCTGGGGAAGGCCATATATCATCATGCCCTTCCATAAAGTGGCTTGTCAGAAACTAGTCAAGGACTTAAAATAGGAACTAGCTTGTGCTGGGAAGTTTCTTGGTAACAACTGGTCCACAACAAGCCAGTTATCCTATTACACAAGTCTGGAAACACTCCTGCCATGTTTCTATTTCTCTATTTAGATAAAGAGGCTAAAAGGAAAATTTATAATGTTGGTATCTGTAACAGTAGATTATGTTCACACCTTCACATCCAGCCTTTCTCTGACCCCAGAGTACATTTGGTGGGGGAAAGAAGGTTGTCTTTCCTAGAAGATCTCAATGTGCAAAGAGTAGGGCTCTTTCCCAAACATAGCATTCCCATAATAATCCATTGTTTGCCTATCCTCCATGGCTAGGCAGTTTACTGCCGCTGCAAAGCTCTCTACTAGACATAGAGGGGATTACGGTTTCACATATGCACTTTTCACATAAGTTATCTATTTCGGGGGATGAGAATAGAGAAGATTTTTCATTTTCCTTCCAAATGATTGGTGGTGAGTTATCAAAATTCTTACAATAAACAGATTGTCTTCCAGTGCCTTTTTCAGTGAAAAAGTGCCTTTTTAAATTCCATGAAAGTGTTGGGTTTTATTTATGAACTAGTCACTGAGCAAAGTGCCAGGGTTATAAAAATGAATAAGCCTCATACTTGAGGAGCTCTTGCTTTGAAACTATAGACACTTTAAAATATATATATATACATATAAAATAATCATAATAACACAGCAGCAGGCATCTTTTACTGAACACTGTTAAGTGTTTTATAATCACAGTTTTATTATCCTCACAGCTAGAAGAGGTGGGTGTGAACCTTATGTCTATTTTACAGGTGAGGACACTGAGGCTTACACAGGTTACTGTAGCCTAATAAATATCACACACTTAGTACGTGGCAGAGCTAAAATTTGAAGCCAGGAGGTTTACATACAAAACGCAAATGGTTCCACAGAGATATATGGAAACAATACTGATTCCATCCATGGACTCATTTTTATTTAGGGGAACCAAGGAATATTTTGCAACGATGGCATATGAACTAGGTATTAAATGATAGGGCAGAATCTGCCCAGGTAGAGATTAGGATGGGTGGGGGCCCTCAGGTGGGTGGAGGAGGTATTCCAGACAAAAAAAACAAAAAACAAAACAATAGATATGCAAGTATGTTTAAGACTAAGGCTAGTTCAGTATACTGGAGGCATGGAATAGGATGAAGCAGAAACAGGGGAGGGTTTTCAAAAATGGCATTAAAGAAGGCAAACAGTTGAGATAATTTGGACTTAGTTCTGTGGGCCTGGGGAAAATTCTGTGGGCCTGGGGAAAATGGACAGAGTCTGATGAGTAAACTGGTTCTGTTGGGAGAAAATTACCCTATCTAAGCTGAGGTTCACGAGCAGCTAGTCTCAAGGGGTGACTTTGGAATAGTGTGGATGGCCACGTGGCTACAAGTAAAAGAAGGTAGATGACCTATCAGTCTAACCTCAGACTCCAAGGAAAGAAGGCCCAGGACCACAAGGGGAGGACTCTAAATCTCAGCCACGCATTTTTGGTTTTGATCTGTGCTCATCAGGAACTTCTGAAGGTTGTTCAAAGAAGAAGAGTGGCATCGACACTGTGCCTGGCAACTGAGTGCAAAAGGATTGGCCAGGGGAGAAAGAATAAAGAAAATTAAGCCCTCTGCTTCTGCAATCCTTGTGTATGAAATGAGGATAATGAAATGATTGATCTTGTCTACTCCTGGTGGGGGTGATAGAGAAAAACAATGCAAAGTTTGGGCCATGGTGGTAATCACATGGCAAACCATTAACACGTGTTCACTTCTTTCTTCCTTTCCTCTTTCCCTTCTTCCTTCCCTCCCTCCCCCACCTTTCTTTCTCTATCTTCCTCCCCTTCCTTCTTTCTTTCCTTTATAAATTATTGATGCCTGTGCCAAACTTGTTCTCCTGTTATGATGAAGACTACTACTACTACTATTACTTTGTTGTTCTCCTCCTCCTCCCCATTATCCTTTCTTGTTCTCCTTTTCCTCCTCCTCCTCTTCCTCCCTGGTATAATCAGTCATATTTATTGTTGTTGTTAGCAACTGCAGAGTCTACAGACTACAGAGGAGGGGAGAGCTTTGAGCAACACTTCAAGGAGAGACTGTTGGTGGTGTCAAATTAGAGATGGAAGAGACACGGACAAAGGATGATGGGGCACAGGGAAGAGTATGCAGAAAATGGCCCCATGCATGTGTGCCTACACTTCCCACTGCTGAAGCACATTTGTGAATATCACTGGGACAAAAATAAAAGATTATAAACTAGATGGATGCTTTTAAACGGAAAAGTATTGAGTAGAGCTAAATATGATCTCATTAGGGAATGAAACCTGCTGCTTGAAGAAGTGTGGACTGAATACAAGCCAGGAGAAGGAAGACAACCAGGGATCCTTGCACCCTCTGAAGGACAGAAGCTACTAACACCCACGCTGAACTCAAGGGGCTCTCAGGAGGTCAAACTCAGATGAATATGGTAAGATGAGGCAGGAAGAGGGTGCCAACTCTCTTTAGGAAAGTTTAGGAGCATTGTTCTAAACATCTTAAGCAAACAGCATCCCCAAAGGATGAAGTGTATGGCTTTGGCTAAGTGAGTATCTCAGAATCAGAAAGAGCACTAGATGGAACATGACACCACGGGCTGATTATTTCTGGGTTCACCTAATTTTTGTGAGGCTCATTCTAGAAAATCAATGACTGTGGTCTTACAGAGCAGTATGACCTCTGCCTTGAGGGGTTAATTCCCCATAAGAAAAAAACATCTCCTGCTCAGCAATCAGAACTATCTGTCCAAAGTGAACATGCTGAAATTTTGCAAAGCACGCCAGGTATGTGTACTGGGTCTCCTCCACTTCAATTTTCCCCATTTCCATATTTCCCAACAGCCTGTTTTCCATTCTGGGATCTCTTTGAGCCTAACTCCCCCTCAAGTGCTAGGTTTGGATCATGTAACCTAGATAACCAATGAGACCATGTCATCCTTTTGTTCTCAGTGACTGGTTCTTCTTTGTCCATGGAAATAAAAATGATAGTCATGTTCATGAAACCAGAGTGATGAGACAAGCATGTTCTCTCTTCCCCTGAAAAGTGTGGTATGTGGACATGAGGCCATTAGGAATGCTATATAGGCATAAAACCAGCACCCACCAGAGGTGAAGCTGTGGGGAACCAGTGCCAACAACCCACACCTAACAATGGCTGCCACTGCTGAGCATGTGCTACCTGGCAACCACTGTGTTTAAGTGCCCCAATTCAGTAACTCACTTAATCTTACCTAAACCCTCCACCACCCAAAATAAGACCTGTTGCCCTTGTTAGTTTACAAGTGAGGTACCTGAGGCTCAGAGAGGTTGGCCGTGTATGTACCCAAGGTTTCACAGCTAAGAATGGACTACGGATCTAGGACCTGAAGCCAGGCTAGAACTGGATGGTCAGATTCTTCAGCATTGTGCTATACTGACATGCAGATTATCAGAGTGAGAAGAGGACATAGATGAGAAAAGGGGACTCATTGCAACACCCCTCTGCTCCCCTCTCCATATCAAAATCAAATCCAGAACCTTACACCTGAATGGCAGAAGACAGAAGCACAAACAACATGCATGGCCAGCTCAGAGTTAACATTCTCCTCAGCCAGACTTTCCCCTATGAAGGTCAAGATGAAGAAAACACAGGACAGTGAGAGTTCTCATAGCCCATGGGCAGTGGACAATGGAGAAGAGATCTCACAAATATCTCCATCTTCTCAGAATAGCTCTGGAAATGGGTTGCATCTATCTCCCAGGATCAGTCATGGGCATTCATTAGGGGCAGAAAGCTAAAATGGAGCCCCTCATCTCAAATACAAAATATCCAGCTTGGTCTGAAGGACTCCTACCATTAGGCTTTGTCAAGACTCTGAAACCTTCCCATGCATGCTTAGCTTTCAACTCAATGCCTGACCTCTAAAGAAACCATGTCCAGGGGTGCCTGGATGGCTCAGTCAGTAGAGCATGTGACTCTTGATCTCTGGGTTGTAAGTTTGAGCCCCATGTTGGATGTAGAGATTACTTAAAAATAAAACTTAAAAAAAAAAGAAAGAAAGAAAGAAGAAAGAGAAAAATATGTCCAGGGCCTGAATGCAATTATGTAATCCTAACCCTAACCAAGTTTTAAACTTTGAGAACCTATAAGTGAAGTTTCTTTTTTCCTTCCTCCCTCCCTCCCTCCTTTCCTTCCTTCCTTTTTTTTTTTTTATGATAATGCATATGTTTCTTGAAGAAATACATAGGTGATCACCCCTGTTCTTTTATCCTAGTCATGAGAAGACCTGGTCACTGTGAAATAGTGGCATAATCCCACTGCCTTCATGAGATAGACTATTCTATAATAGAGAGCCCAGCAGACTCCCTGGTTTCCTGTAGAATCAAGACATTTTCATAGGAGGAAGCTCTGACTTCAAGTCCAAACCCTGCTATAAAGAGAAAAGCCAGTGGTGGAATTTGAATCATCTTCTCTGGACAAGTGCTTATTAAAAAAAAAAATCTGGGGGCGCCTGGGTGGCTCAGATGGTTAAGCATCTGCCTTCGGCTTGGGTCATGATCCCAGGGTCCTGGGATCGAGCCCCGCATCGGGCTCCTGGCTCGGCGGGGAGTCTGCTTCTCCCTCTCCCTCTGCCTCTCCCACTGCTCGTGCTCTCTCTCTCTCTCTCTGTATCTCTGTGTCTCAAATGAATAAATAAAATCTTTAAAAAAAAAAAACTGTAACTGTCAGAATGTCCTACAGTGCATTATCACTAATGCATTCCACCTGCAAATTACCAACACCATCACCTTTAATAAGGCAAAGGGTGTCTTTCTTCATTAGGGAGTTAGTAAATATAAAAATTCCCTCTTTGGTGCTTGTTCTAACCAGGGCAATTATCTATGAGGACTATTCACAATGGACTCAGTTTGACAATAATTATTCTTAGCAATGCCAGTTGGTAGTTTCCATGGGCCCTTGCCTCTGCGGGAAGGAAAACAAATTTTGATTCTAAGAGCATGTTTTAAAATTCTCCCATGTTGGGGCACCTGGGTGGCTCAGTCATTAAGCGTCTTGCCTTCAGCTCAGGTCATGATCCCAGGGTCCTGGGTTCAAGCCCCACATCGGGCTCCCTGCTCAGCAGGAAGCCTGCTTCTCCCTCTCCCACTCCCCCCTGCTTTGTTCCCTCTCTCGCTGTGTCTCTCTCTGTCAAATAAATAAAAATTAAAAAAATTAAAAAAAAATTCTCCCATGTCAGTTCACCACGTAGAAAGACAGCAGGAAAACTTCCAGGTTTGTTTTGCATATGATGGGCTCCATCTACCAAGAGGAATGAATTTCAGCCATGTGACAGACACTTAGAAAACTGCAAGGTAAACTTTAAGAAACTTGCAGGTAGCAAGCCAAAGCAGAGTCAGGTATACTGGCCTATCCCTCTCTCCTTCTTGTGAACCCCTCTGTGTCCTGGCACCAACAGCTCCCAACATCATATTTTTCTCTCCTTCCCTCATCTCTCCACCAATGGAAATGGTTTTTTCACCAGTCCATTGTAATACCAGCAGGAGTGCTGAGACTTCTCCAATGTCTACTCTTGGGTCGAAAAGTCATTCTGATCACTATACCTCAATGATCCCAGCTGCCTTTAACCTAGACGGTGCTTTTAAAAATACATCCTTCAATTTTCATCATTTTGCAGCTTGTTACAGCACTTGACATTATAGTGAGAGAGAAAAGAAGCATACGCCAAGGCTCAGATCCACTCCCCGCCTTTTATACCTGAAATTGTTATCAGTCAGCCACCAGTGAGCATTAAAGAGGGCATGCCTTGAATTTTTCTTTCTTTCTTTCTTTTTTTTTTTTTGCACACACAAAGCTTTTCAAGGGTGCAGCACTACTTAACAAATGACAGAAACCTTCAGCAGCCCTTCTAGGTACTGGCAATGAATTGTTTTTCATTTTATAATAGACTGGGACAATGAAGCAGAGATTTCTCTGTGCCCAGATTTGGAGTTTCTCCAACCTTTAAACTTTATTGCCCCACAGAGCGTCCAACTGTGTTTGTGGGAGGGATTGGATCATTAAAATTCATTTGGGACTGAGTCCCCAGAGGAATACACAAGCTTTCATCCTACTGACTTCTCCATCACATAGAATCCAATAGACTACAATTTCTTAGGGAGTCATGAACAAATGAATGATAATAATGTGTTGTCATTTGTGCATGCTGTCCCTCACCTGGTCCCCTCTGTGACCAAAAGCACATGTTTCTTAGTAAGGGGGCTTAGCCAGGTCAGGGACTCTGTGTGTTGTCAAGAACAAGAGCAGACCTTGGGAGTTGGCTTCTATGGCATTGCATGTGACCTTCCACGAACAAAAGCAGTTCAAATCTCAAAAACACTTCAACTTGAGGTTACTGAAAAGCCAGCTTTCAGATACGCTTGCAGAATCCAATAATGGTTCTGTTACGGTTGTTCAATGCCAGCTACATGAGACAAAGGGGCTAATAAAAATAAATCGTTATAATGAGAAAGAGAGAATACATATATTTCCACTCTTCTCTTTCTCTATTGACTCTTGCCAAAGAGCTCAGGAAATAGGAAGTTAGGGAAAGAAGCTTCTAGTAACTATGACATTTCACTGGACAGCCACAACCATGCAGCTGTCTCAAGCATAAGAACATGCATACCCTGAATCGTGTGTGGCCAGTTGTCAGGGGCTGCCTATCTTCACATCTCCCTTTGAGTAAGTATCCCAATATTCATGATATTTCTCCCTCATTTTCAGAGTTAATAGTTTATTTTGCATTTCCTCCAATCTGGTTTCTCCTGAATTTTAAATCTATTGGCCAACCCTGAAGAAAGATTTTACCAGATCATGTGATTTTATTGGAAGATGCTGTCTGGTAAAGCACTTGGAAAACTTACAACAAAAGAAAGCAAATTCTTTGTTACTTCTTTGAAATAAAATCAGCCATTTCTCAAGGTCAGCGGTAGATTTTTAAATTTTATCCAAAAGGATGGGGCCATTTTGAAAAGTAATCTTGAATACCATAAAAATAAAATCTTGTAAAATGGAAACTCTACATAAATTCAATAATAAAAAACCAGGTCTGAGACCTCACGCATATAAAATTAATAACATTAATGATAACAACAGTAGGAAGCATCTTTCTTATTATTTTCCTTATTGTAATTATAAATGTCTTCTTGATGTGCCTAAAGTATGGCAAAGAATTCCTCTTTTGAATCATGGGGAAGAGTGTTTTGGTTTGCAGGAATTGCAGATGCAAAGGTTGATAATGACCTTGGCCTGTTTTAAGATAAACAAGAGAGAGAAAAGGGCTAGAGAAGAGTATGAATGACACAAAGTATGAGGAAATGAGGTCTTTGAGGTAGGCAGAGACCAGATGTTATGGAACCTTATGGAACACAGTCATTTTTTTTCTTCTTCAAAGAATCATGGGGCACCACTGGAGAATTTTAAGTAGGGGATTAACTGAATTGATTTGTGGGTTTCTTTTTTGAATTTTTTTATTGTGGTAAACAAACATATACAAGTACCATCTTAACCATTTTGGGATATACACGTCAGTACTGCTAAGTATATTCACATTGTTACGAAGAAACAGTTTTCTGTTGTGATTATTTTATTTTTCCCCATCTACTGTCCTTTCCTAATCCCACTCAACTGTGTGCTGCTGGGTAACAAGTTCCCTGTCACTTTTTGTCCATTGTTTAACACTGTGCCCCAACACTTAGTAGGACCTTGATATATGTGAAATCAATGAGTCAGTTACCAGTACCATTGTTTCCAGGAAATGCTCATGTATTACTCTTGTGTATATGATTTTCCCTTTATTAAACTATTGGTGAATTTTTAGTCTGTAGCAAAGAGTAGTTCATTTTTTCCTTTGAGCATTTTATGAAAGTCTGCTCTGTCAATTTAAATGGATAGCATTCTTGAGGATTGAATCAATGCCTTATTTATTTTGCATCATCTCTCTTCCTCTTACCCCTCTTTCCAAACTATGCCAGTACACCATGATCTCTGCCTAGCTGTGGTAGGCACTGAGCAGGTGTAGAGCAAGCACATGTCTAGAAATTGCGCTAAGGAATACCTAGTATGCTTGTCTACTCCAATGTAGATTTTTAAAATTCACACTTCTCCTGGATGTAATGGGGGCACTTTGTTTCCAAATATTATTTTCCTGTTTGTTAAATAAAAGATCCTTCCAGAAAGCCATTTTTACTAATCATTAATTTGTATATTCTTAGATTCTTTTTTATAAACAAAGCTCAATTGAGTTATGAATGTCAGAGTGAGAATGAGTGTCTACAAGCTTTACACTTCTGCTATTCACTGTGACATCCTGAAAGTGACAACTATATAAAAGTGATTGACAATCAACAGCTTAAAGAAATACTTCAAATCCATCCACTGAGCAAGAAACTGTATAACTAGGGCAGAATCCCCAAGTCTGGTGAAGAGAAAAACAATTTGAGTGGACTTTGTTTTTTAAATAGAAGTGTCAGTTTGTCACACTTTATTCTGCTTTTATAGAATAACGTTTGCAAGAATGCAATTAAATCCACGTACATGGAGTTTTCAGAAAACCAATATGGCAGTGGGACAGCTTATCCTTGTGACTGCTCACAAGTTGTCCATCTATCTACCAGTTTAAGATGTCAAGTAAAACTCAGTGTATTTGAAAAGTAAATGGGCATATCTCAAGCTTATCTCTACCTGCCAGTTACTCTGA
>NC_138373.1:30910587-31020611 GCF_054177405.1 Leptonychotes weddellii
TGTTGAATCACAGACCTGTACCTCTGAAACAAATAATACATTACATGTTAAAAAAAAAAAAAAGAAAAAGAAGAAGAAGATAGCAGGAAGGGAAAAATGAAGGGAAATTGGAGGGGGAGATGAACCATGAGAGACTATGGACTCTGAAAAACAAACAGGGTTCTAGAGGGGAGGAGGTGGGGGGATGGGTTAGCCTGGTGATGGGTATTAAGAGGACATGTACTGAATGGAGCACTGGGTGTTATACACAAACAATGAATCATGGAACACTACATCAAAAACTAATGATGTGATGTATGGTGATTCATATAACATAAAAAAAAAAAAAAGGTACCACACACAGCCTTCCTCACTCTCTCATCACTTCCAAAATCTGTACATCCATAAGCCAATGGAAGCATAAACTGGTGCCAGCAGAATCAGAAAAACAAACATATTAGCTTCCCAAATGATCTCTGAAATAAATTAGTTGATGTTTAAGGACAGGGGAATGTGAAGTTGAAGCTGGAGGCACCAGTGTACCTGATTCAAAGCAAACAGTTTCCCAACAGGAGGGTTATGAGGAAGCTCAGAATCAGACATACTTATCAGAACACTGTTGATGTTGGCTCTACAATGCACGTGTGCAGAACTTCTTGAAAATATCTGGGCCCTTATCTTAGGGATGTTCTGTGTCACTACGGGCATAGGATTACCTTACTTCTGGGCTGACATTTCACTGAAGGAAGAAAAAATATATTAGCAAGAGCGCTTACATTTTGAAAGATAAGGAGGATGCTGAGGTATATGCAAATGGAAGGCAGTTCTTAAGAAGGGAGAGACTAGTTTTGGACTTCACTGTAAAGTACAATTTTAGGAGGAAGAGCTAGCTTAAGGATGGTCCTTCTCATACGGTATCCTTCCCCTCAGTGTATGATTTGCCTTGAAGAGGGCTGGAGTGAGTTGCCAATAATGGGCACAAACATATTCCAACCCTGTTTGCATACACCTTTTCAAGATGAGTTTGCTGCTTCTTTCATTGCTATCTATCACTCTATTCCTTGGTTTCGGGCTTGGCTGTGTAACTCGTTTTGGCCAACTACCCATTATCAATGTAATACAAGCAAAGGCTAGAAAAGGCTCATAAGTTAAGTACTGCCCTTTCACTGCACTTGGAACTCTGAGACCCAAGATAGTCTGCTGACCAAGCCTGAGCTAGCCTGCTGAGGAGTCCGCATAGAGAAAAACCAAAGCATCCCAGGTTAATCACCAGCCACGTGAGTAAAACCATTCTAGACAATCCAGCCCTAGTGGTATAAGTAAACCCAGGTGAAACCAGCAAAAAAAAAAAAAAAATACCCACTTGAACCCAATCCATACTGCTGCCACAGAAATATGAGCTAATAAATGATTTTTGTTTTAAGCCACAAAATGTTGGAATTGTTTGTTACACAGCAAAAGCTAATCATTACAAAGTCATAAGCGTTATGAATCCCTGGGCTTCTGCAATCTCTTCTATCAAATTTATTCTAGAGAAATAGAACAGAGATAAAGAAAGACTTCATAAATTACTATAGAGATCTGGGCAGGTGCTTAATATTTTTAATAATTATTTTTTGGAAAAGTAATGCATACAAATGGCAAAAAAAAAAAGTCAGTGAGTACAAAATGGCATACAATGAATCATTAGGATCCTCCTACTCTGACTTCAGCCCCCTTCTCTCAAACACTCATTATTATTAGTTCCTTGTCTGTCTTTCCAGAAAATATCCAGGCATCCATATGTATGTCTTCATACACAAATATGATCATACTACATACATTACCTTCCTTTTTTGACTGACTTAACATCTACCCCCACATTAATATCTAAGCTGAGTTGATATTTATCATCTCCCCATAGTATCACATTTAAACATCTCTCATCCTTTTAGTAGCTGCATAATATTACAAACAGTCCCTGATTGGAGATGGTTCCATTCACAATCGAAGTCATTTTTAAACTCCAGTTAGATAATATTCTGTTCAGGAAGGAATAGCTCAACCTACTCCCAGGGAAGTAGGAAACCTGGGTTTCATCCCTATGAGCCCCCAAGCAGACCAACAAAGTAAAAAACTCACCTACCTTGCTAGAATGTAAACTTGGCAAGAGCAGGAGTCTTGTCTATCTTGTTCACCACCATCTCTTCAGCACTACAAAAAGCACTGTCAAGTATTTAGTGAATCAATGAATGAGTGAATCCAGAACAGAAGGCAAGTCATAAAAGGGTTATGAAAATCAAGAAAAAGAAGTACTCCAGTATCAACAAACAGTCTCTAGAAAGAATCACTCTTTTTTAGCAGCTTAGAATATGAAAAAGGGGGGGCGCCTGGGTGGCTCAGTTGGTTAGGCGACTGCCTTCGGCTCGGGTCATGATCCTGGAGTCCCGGGATCGAGTCCCGCATTGGGCTCCCTGCTCGGCGGGGAGTCTGCTTCTCCCTCTGACCCTCCTCCCTCTCATGCTCTCTGTCTCTCATTCTCTCTGTCTCAAATAAATAAAATCTTTAAAAAAAAAAAAAAAAGAATATGAAAAAGGGGTACTTGGCAACAGTACAGTACCCAATAAATGTCTCTTTTTTTTTTTTAAAGATTTTATTTATTTATTTGACAGAGAGACATAGCCAGAGAGGAAACACAAGCAGGTGGAGAGGGAGAAGCAGGCCTCCCATGGAGCAGGGAGCCTGATGCGGGGCTCGATCCCAGGACCCTGGGATCATGACCTGAGCTGAAGGCAGACGCCTAATGACTGAGCCACCCAGGCGCCCCCCCAATAAATGTCTTTGAAATGAATGTATGTCTTAAAAGAAGACCAGAAACTTTGATAAGTGGGGTTCTTGTCTGTAAAACTTCTAACTGGCAATTTGCAAAAAGACACATCAAAATGGTCTGTAAATTTTCAAGATGAAGGTCTAGGGTCAGGCTAAAGATCAGAGAATAAGATCAAGGGCTGCACTGGCCCCGTTAGCATCCCACCCTATTGAAGCAGCTCTCTGAGGAAGGGAGTCTACGAGGAAGGGTAGAGAGAAAAGACAGGGACATTGTTGGAGCAGCTCCAGCAACCCCAAACTGAATAAGACATATAAGAGCCCCCTGGGTGAATACAACCATTCCCCAAGTGTGATGATAAAAGAGCATGATCTTACTGAAAAAAAAGGCAACTTTAAAACATGGTGATTGCTGCCCACATATCAAAGTTGATTTTATAATCTTTGAGAGGAAGGAGAATGATAACATCTTCACATATGGTCAAGATATTAGCAAATGTTGATGTCAGTCTTGAAATCTTCCAAGATGCTTATATTCATGTGCTCAGTGCTTCCTCTCTATGCTTCCACATTCCCTCACCTTACAATCCCTGTAATGCCACTGCCACTTACCTTGGGTTTTTCCTGTGATTAGTCTCCTTGAGGGAAGGACTCTCTAATGTATTCACAAGCACACAGAGTATACATGATAGGTACTTAATTATACTTCTGATGAGACTATGCAGACATTCTTACCCATCGCTAAACACTGGGTATTAGATATGAAATTTAGACTCATTATTGATGCTATTGGTGACGTGACAATAGCATATAAACATTCACTGAAGAATCTCAGAGAGAGATTCTAATGAAGAATCTGAGAGAGAGGGAGAGAGAGCATGTGTGCCGCAGAGCCGCAGGGTCGAATGTGTACACACTGATCGATGGCACGTTGAAAGCAGATGGTCTTCTTCTTACTGGAAATCTCATTAAGTTTCTAGGTATTTGGCCAATTAGGAAAGGGATGGAAGACCCTGTCTTTACAGTGTCAGCATGATGACTGGGTATTTAAGAAGAGTTGGCATGACTCAACAGGTTCTAGAAAATGTGCCAGAACTCAGACTTTCAAGAAAGGCTCTCTCACTTTGCTTTAACCGAGGGGAATTACATCATCTACAAACAATTCACACACAAAAAAAGAAATGAAACATTGTGCTAATTAGGTGGCGGGGGTTTTCTATAATCAACATCCTGAAAAGGCTGAAACCCCTCCAAGCGGCAGAAGGTGAACATCAGAGTAAGCCCTTCTCAAAACAGACCTTGTCCAATGTACTCACCCTTACTGCATCTTTTTACCCATCTCCTTTGTAATCTAAGCAGGTGACAACTTCATTCAGTTGTTAGCAACAAGAGGAGGTATTGATTCCCTGCGAATGCCCTAATGACTGGAGACTGGGGCACAAACCATAAATGGAGACTTTCTGATTCCAAGTGAAATTATAGTTTGTCCTGCGAGATTGCACAATAAATCAGGGGAAAAACCAGCCAACATAGGACTCTGGGGTCACTGAAGTGATGTTGACACATTACAATAATGAGAACTTGAAATACCTCATGCCCTATTGATTTTTAAGCTGAATCATTCCCACTGCAGAAGATTACAAGACTCTGTCTTGGAATCATGGCTCACACGGGAGATACTGATGAAAAATACACCCAATCCAATCAAAATGAAAAGCTTTACTTGTACTTATTACAAATCTAATACTATTGTCCCTAGGCTGTGTGATAGGCACTTAACCTACAATGGGAAAAAAAAACACATTTTTTTCCTTTTAATTAAAATTTTCCCTACCTTTTTTTACACATGGCTCTTTGCTGAGCCTATACAGTAAAAAGCACCCCAAAGAAAACAGGCACAAAGGCTCGATTAGCGCATAAAGGGCAATTTCTTTATGCTTTTCTAATTCCAGGGTAGCTTTCAAGTTCCCTGCATCACCATATCATTTTGAAGAATGGAAAATCATGTCCTAACAACCAACTTATTTCCTAGTCAATAGGAAAAGATGCATTCCACCAGCATCTAGCATCTACAGTAAACAAAGAATGCCTTGCTGATCTTTCCTTTTTCCCTAAAAAGTGCTCCATGAAGCTGAATAAACACAGTTGTGTGAAGCCAACTAGTGACATAAGTTAATTACTAACCTGTCACACAATCAGAGAATGGTAATAATTTATTTTCACTGTTGCATTAACCATAAGTCGCTTTTTGCCAATATAAATAGGGTGTGCTGGGGGAGAAGGCACTAGAACATTACTGCTTGCTGTAAACCCTATATAAGGTTGTATCAATATTTTAGTTGGGAGATCAGATATAAATGGTGCCACTATTTTTACTATGCATATTGTTCTAGTCATAATTTAGAAAATAATTACCCACATATCTCAAGCTTCAGGAGAGAGAGAACTAGCAGGTGGAAATAAGCCGGTCTTTCCACACAGGATTCTGAAAACATTACCTAATTATTATAGATATAATTATTACTTGGGTTTACCAGGACTTACTACATAATAAATATTCCTACACAATCCAATATGATCATACATTCTTTGAAAACACTTAATTGAAAAAAAAAAACACTTACTGAGACTCTAATATGGGCCAGGCATTGTGCTAAGAATTAATTATATATTGTCCACCTGTTTTCCATTTTCATGAAGTTTATAACATATCATTACAATCTGATTGTTGAGATGAACACCTGCAGGCAAAACCTATGGGTCTAAAATAGCCTGATTATAGAACAAATCTTGACATCCTTCTGAGGAGGCTGATTGAAATAAATAATGTTCCTTACAAGCTACCTTGTCTTTCTTCGCTCTCAGATTTTCTGATTAGTTTTTCCTCTATTAACTTCAGCTGATGACCTTTTACTCTTCTTGAACATATATGTTTCTGCTTATAAATCTCCCTAAATTCTACTATTTCATTAATTTTTATTAACCTCAGAGTAGCTAGCAGGAAACTGTCACCTTTTGACACGGGTACAGTCAAGACCTAATGTTCATATCACACTTCTTGGTAGGACACAGTTCAAAAATTGGTATAAAGGAGGCCTCCGTGGGTTACCCCACATGATCTTGTCCTGCTGTAGCACTTGAAAGAGCTGCTAGTCTGTCTTGATGCCAATTTCTTCCACAAGCCTCCCCTGGCTTTCAAGAATCACTGACACCTTTCTGCAGAGAGTGAAAAAGGAACTGAGAACTTAAGGGCTTTGCAAGTCTGTGGAGGACACCAAGCGCCACATCACATTTCAGAAGTCTGCTCAATTTTGACCCACCTATTCCAGCTAATGTCACCTCAAGAAGACCTCATCAGTCAGCATTGAACAAGCTTCTGTCTATCTAGTGTCAGTTATAGAACACAGTACTTAAGCAGCTGTTTATGGACTCAGTCTCCCTGTGGCCAGATCCAAGGTCTACGCAGTATGAGCTGTGCGATCTTGGGTAAATTGCCTTACCATCTCTAAAACTGCTACCTCATCTGTACAATGACAAGAAGGACTGCCCCTGCCACATAAGATGCTTGAGAGGCTTAAGTAAACCAGTTAATGTACAGTGTCTTCCCCAAGTGCTTGTCAGATACTCAGGGCATTTTAGCTGTGATGTTTCTACCCAAGAGCATTAGGGCCTTAGCTTGGAGGCATTTGCTTTGATTTTCTGAGCTCAGTTCAGCAAGGGGCAATGTGGGGTAGCAACAGTTTTAGATAACTGTGCCTCGACTGATGTGTTCCAAGTGGGCAGCCAAATTGATTCCCATCTGACTGTTCCTATATTAGCAAGACCACAACATGGCTATTAAAGTTAGGCACTGAGGAATGGTTCTAGCTGTTTAGAAACACAGTCTAGCTATTCCAGCAACACACATGCCTAGCACACAGCAGGCTCCCAATCCACTTGTTCAAATGAATAGCAAAAAGTCAAATGAAGCACATGAAGAACAACAGATGAAATAAAGTTCCAAAAATTAAGTACTATCACTATTTTCTTTCAAATAGGTCTCTGCCACCACTTACATTGCCGATCTAGTCCAAATTTATGAGACAGAAACAAAAGAACATGTGTCATTTATGAATGCCAGTTTATAAATACCAGTGCTGGAGGTCATGCCTTCCAAATTCCCCTGGCCATTTTCTACAAGACACCCTAGAGTAGCACATATCTTTCTTGTTAACATTTCATGGAATCTTTCCAAAAACATACGCTTGTTCTTGTCGTCAACATTTTGTCCTGTCACTGCAACAGATGGCTTTACACTGGAGCATATGAAAATATTAAATACTTTATAAGTCTGGTGGAAATATAAAATGCCTTTGGAGGAATGAATAGCTCCATGATTAACGAAAAGCAGCCATGCAAGATTCTGTTAGAAATAGGTACCTTTAAGTTGTGTTGTTGAGTAGACATGGTCACCATCAATTCTACATCTTCACTGAAAGTTGACAAATGATGAGGGGATCCGTGTGCCATACGACAGATTTGGGCCATGCCGAAAAGCAGAACATACTGCTATAGAGAGCTGTGAAATATTGCAGTGTGTAACCACGGGAGGGTTGTGAAATCTACCTCTTGGAGATCTAAAAGCCAGAAGAAGCCTCCATCTGTCTGAGATGGTCAAATAAAGTAAGCTTAAAGACAGAGCAGTGAGTTAAGGGATAGTGAAGTCAGCTAGCTGATTGTTCGATAGACCCAGTTCCAGGTATTATTTCTTTTCAGAGCCATACTGATGGATGTTTACCCAACCAAATGAGAGCTGCCATCTCAGCCAACCCAGGGGCATGACCAACAGATCTGTGAATGAGGTTCAAATCATGAGTAGTGGTTAAGATGAGGGTTTCTCAAGCCAGACTGCCGAAAAGCACCAGTTGTATCCTCTTGGCAAGTTACTCAAGCGCTCTGTGCCTGATTCTTCGTCTGTAAGTGGGGATAATAAGAGCATGTACATCACAAAACTGTTGTGAGGACAAATGAGTTAGCATACACAACAGGCTTAGAATACCGACTGGCATATGGTGGATGCCACATGAACACTGGCTATTCTCTATATTTAGTGCTATGTTTCTGTAGAAATAAACATTAAGATGTGGGTAAGATTTTATATTTTTCCTTTTATTGGTTTGTGTGCAACTGGCATTGACTTCCTACAGGCGCAACATATTAATGTTTTCCGTAACGTGCATGAATCAACAATCGCCAAAGCCCGCTCCTGGGCATTTATCCCAGAAATGTGACACTCATGCTCACAAAAACCTGTACAGAAATGTTCATACCAACTTTGTCTGTAATAGCCAAACACAGCCCAGATGTCCTTCAACAGGTGAATGATTCAAGAGTTGTGGTACATACATACTGGGGAATAGTCCTGAGTGATTAAACAAACAAACAAACAAACAAAAAAAACAAATGATTGATACATCAATAACTCAGACAGAACTCTAAGAAATTATGATGAGCAAATAAGCCAATCCCAAAAGGTTAAATATTGTGTGATTCCACTTTGCCAACATTTCAAAATGATAGAATTTTAGAAAGTAAGGACAGATTAGTGGTTGACAGGGTTTAGGGATGGGGGTTAAGTGTCCTTGTAATGGAAGCGGCTGCTATCTCGTGTGTGGTGGTAGATTCATCAACCTACACATGTGATAAAGTTGTATAGAACTAAATACACACACACAAACGAGTGCAAATAAATCTGGGGGAATCTGAATAAGATCAGCGGATGGTAGCAATGTCAATATCATGGATATAATGGGATACTATGGTTTTGCAAAATATTACTCTTGGGGGAAACTAGGTAAAGTGTACAAGAGATCTCTGTATTATTTTTTTTTTTAAAGATTTTATTTATTTATTTGAGAGAGAGAATGAGATAGAGCATGAGAGGGGGAAGGGTCAGAGGGAGAAGCAGACTTCCTGCCGAGCAGGGAGCCCGATGCGGGACTCGATCCCGGACTCCAGGATCATGACCTGAGCCGAAGGTAGTCGCTTAAACAACTGAGCCACCCAGGCGCCCCTCTGTATTATTTCTTACACTTACACGTGAATCTACAATTATCTTGACAAAAGTGTCAATTAAAAACACTGCCAAAGAGTAAATGAAGGTGAAGAATGAGCACCGTGACTGAATACATTTGGGCGACGACCAACCTCCTTCCCGTATTTTCCCTCATTAAGGAAACACTGCTCCTTAAGAATCACCCTGAATCTCTGTAGACACATTACAAAACTATCTAATAAATTTAAAAAATATTATTTTGTCTAGGGCGCCTGGGTGGCTCAGTTGGTTAAGCAACTGCCTTCGGCTCAGGTCATGATCCTGGAGTCCCGGGATCGAGTCCCACATCGGGCTCCCTGCTCGGCGGGGAGTCTGCTTCTCCCTCTGACCCTCCTCCCTCTCATGCTCTCTGTCTCTCATTCTCTCTCTCAAATAAATAAATAAAATCTTTAAAAATATATATTATTTTGTCTAATGATGCATAAATTATATCGATTAGTTATAGGTTTTATATTTTCAGTTGGTATGTTTAAAGGAATTGAGGTCTGCTGAGTGAAGTACACAGGTTTCTGAAGCAATCTGAACAGCGCTTGCCTTTCTCTGAAGTGTTTTATTATTCCGAGTTGGGCCTGCTGAATCTCCCAAGGTATGAAGTTCAGTTCGAGATAAAAATATTTTATCTGCCCTTACAGCAAATTGAAAGGCTATATAAAGGGTTTTGTTATTGCAGTGTTTTCATAAATATATAGTAAACATCTTTCACTGTGGGAAATTCGGCACAAAATACAATTTTCATACACAGCCATTCATGTGGCTTGCACAGGAAGATGAAATGACTCAGAGATGAATAAAAAAATAATAGTATACAACTTTTAGCAGCCCACATTCCCTGACAGACACGCGCAGCTGGAAGGATAAGGATCATGATTTTGCAGTACCTCCGAAGAATGACAAGTATCTGCAGCATCGGGGGAATTTCGTTTCCTTTGTGGCCAAACCATTACAGTTAACACTTAGCTTTATCATTTTCAGAAATTGCCAACAGCCAACCACACCGTTTCAGAACACATACCAACCCCAAACCTTAGCCAGGACATAATTTTAAATCAAGCCATTTTTGGGTTTCTTCACCTCCTTTTATAAGTCTCTCTTAAGCACATTTTCAAAACAGTTTGGGTTGCCTATGTCTAACATACAACATCAACATTGCTATCTAAGGTGATCTGTATCCACTTGGGGGTGAGGGGCTGACCGTATGTATTCCAAAAATGGAAGCTCTTTTTTAAATAAACTAAATATTTTTTTGTTATCAAAACAGTGCATGTTTGTTAAAAAGAAAAAAGGAATAAAGGTTAAATTTTTTTAACGGTTTCATTGAGGTATAATTAACATACAAAAACCTGCACAGGTTTACTGCATACAATTGGATGAGTTTGGATATATGCATTCACCCATGATACCATCACCACAATCAAGTAATAAACACATCCATCATCTCCAAAAGTTTCCTTGGGTCCAGTGTGTGTTTGTGTGTGTGTGTGTGTGTGTGTGTGTGTGTGTGTGTAGAACACTTAACATGAGATCTACCCTCTTACACATTTTCAAGTGCACAATGCCATGTGGCTAACTCCAGGCACCATGCTGAACAGCAGACCCCTACAATTTATCTGTCTTATATAATCCTACAAGCAATTTCTCCATGTTTCCCTGTTCCCTTCCCGGTCACATGCCATAGTAACCAGAGGTGACCACCCTCCACAGTCCCTTAGTTATCTTTTGCAATTTCACCATGTATATAGTGTTTGCACATGTGTGCTAATTCCCTAACAAACTTTTCCTAACACATTTCTGAAGTTCAGATTCTTGTTCACTTCCAACACCTCAGCCACCACTTCAGGACAATACACGATCCATTCTGTTCAGGGCATCCAATCCCCTATTGTTAGGCATCTAATTTGTTCCACTTTTTCTTCCCACTATACACTATGCTGTAGTCAACCAACATGCATCTTTGTAAATTTGAATAATTACATAAATTCTAGAGGTGAAAACATTGGGTCAAAGCATGTACTTTTTTTTTTTTTTTAAGATTTTATTTATTTATTTGACAGAGAGAGACACAGCGAAAGAGGGAACACAAGCAGGGGGAGTGGGAGAGGGAGAAGCAGGCTTCCCGCGGAGCAGGGAGCCTGATGCGGGGCTCGATCCCAGGACCCTGGGATCATGACCCGAGCTGAAGGCAGACGCTTAACGACTGAGCCACTCAGGCGCCCCAAAGCATGTACTTTTTTATATATAAAAATTTCCAAATTGTTTTCCACAAAGGAACAAACCATCCCACACTCTCTCCAACATAGTATCGAATGCCTATTTCATTAAACATATTATTTTCCAATATAATCTATGAAACATTTATATATACAGATGAAACTTCCACATATGTACATATATGAATATATATTAATATCCTTGCTGGTATTTACATTTATTTTTCTGAAAACTATATTCATGCTCCTTGCCAATTTCATTCTGTGTCATTAGTCAACCTATATATCCATCCAGCCATGATCCATCCACATATTCTGACAAGAATAAAGGAACGTTAGTCCTAATAAGAGGATCACAAGGACCATCCAGGGCTAACCAAACATGATCTATGTCAGATCCATTTTTCACCAATGTTAAAATAAAGATTTCTATGGATTTGAGTCAAAAAGGGGAGAAAATGGGCTCTGAAGTCATGAAGTTTCAAATTTGATTGCCAATCCTTCTACTTACTAGCCATTGATAACGCTAGAAAAAAACACCTCAAGACTCAGTCTCCCCTCATGAAAAATGGGTCTAAGAACTCTCCACCTCATAAAGCTGCTGGAGTACTCAATTCAGCAATGTATATCCAGAAGTTAACACAGTGGATGGCTCATTGCAAACACTCAATAGACAGTATCTGTAATAATGACAGTAATAATGTTTAATTATATATATTGAGCAGTTAGCTAGTGCATTACAACAAAGCCTGGCTTCTTTTTCTATTAGCAGCAAAAGTTGAAGCCTGAACCACTTATAGCAAACTTTATATTTTTAGTTCCCTGGGGAAATTTGATAATAGAGACTTGGCCAAAATTCATTTTCCCTTTTTTGGACACATTCTTCTCAATGGCACACAAAGTCTATCACTGGTTGTCTTTATTTTAAAAAGTAGATTCTCTCATTAAATATGGAAATATGTTAGAATCAAAACCACTGAATATGG
Source organism: Leptonychotes weddellii (assembly GCF_054177405.1). Lineage (NCBI taxonomy): Eukaryota > Metazoa > Chordata > Mammalia > Carnivora > Phocidae > Leptonychotes > Leptonychotes weddellii. The sequence goes on from NC_138373.1 coordinate 30,922,659, forward strand.
AATTAAAATGGCCACTTTAAATCCAATTTCCTTTTTTTAAAAATTCAAATAAGTGAAATATATGTATTTTAGCACTATAGACTAATGGGCGACACTTACAGAACTTTATTGGGTACCCTTAGCTATGTGAGATTATTCCCACTTAATTATCATTGAACAATAAATTCTCATTCAATCTTAAACCATTTCCTGAACCAACACTTAGATGGACTAGGTATTCCACAAAAGCCAATTCAATGAACTGTATCAAAAAAGGAAATGTGACGACAATGGATCCAACATTGGTCTTTTGACAGTTCTGAAATGGGATTCACTCTTTGCTTTCTCTGTGTAAATGTGAGTTCACTGGGCCTGAAATATGTAAGAACAACCGCAATGGTTTCCACTTCTAGTTCAGTTCCCAGAATTTCCCTGGGTTGGGGGAGGGGAGCTCAAGAGCTTCTTTTCATGGCTTTAGCAATGCTGAATGGCCACACCACAGCTGTTCAAGGGCAGTGACACTTCTCTCATACGAAGGAATCTGTGGCTCCCCTTGAGTAGAATGCAATCTATTCTTGCGGTTCAGCATCTTCGAGTTTTTTGTGGGGCAAAGCATAGTGAGCTATGTATCAACACTTAAGTCATGTAAAGTTTGGGTCAAAAGTTTGAGGAGGCAGCTGACAGGGATCGATGGTTCCTGCTGCTACCACCTCCTCTTCCTCCAATATTTTGTATTCAAAATGTAAGATGTTTTCTATTCAAGTACAAACCCATGCATACCCTTGATAAGAATTTTTTTTAATCCCTCCATCCATTTATTCATTCATTCATCTGAAATAAATTGAGATTCTCAATACCCATCTTGGTTTTCTGAACAACCTATGGTATCCACGTTTAATTGCAGACTTGAAAGATCTTTTCTTCTCCTAACACAGAATAAAGTATGTCAAATAAGCACTTCTATTTAAAAACCTACTCAAATTGTTTTTCTCTTCATTGGTTTTACTACATGCTGGATATTCAACAGAGAATGAGATTGGCATGGTCATTCCCATGGTCTAAATGTGGGAGGAGAAGTGGATTGGCTTTAGCAAGATCAAGCTGGGAATCAGTGTGCCCACATCCACCATATCCCACTTGATATGACCACATTGGGCTCCCTAGAAAATTTTTAAAGTGCCAGGAAACTAAAGAGTTAAGTTTCTTGAAGCCCCTTAAGAGATGCAGTTCAATAATTTCCATTTTTCTAATACCACTATTAAATAGGGAATAAAGCAAAGATAATCCATCCTGAAAATTATGCCCTTCTGAATGTGACTCTTTTCCTTTTTTGTTGTTGGAGGTGGTCATATAAAGAAAGCTCACGAGTCTTCCTGATTCTGGTGCAGTGTACATTTACAAGTAGTTAAATAGTAAAATAAAGCTGTGAGCATTAACATTCACTCTCACTTAAAAATGGTTAAGTTACTTTACAATTAACCACCCCCAAGTGAAACTAAAAATGTCTTCTTTCAATACTCAAGTGAAGATGTTGCCTAAACAAGTTTGCTTCTGCACATATACAAATCTGAATTGTTAAAGAGCCTGGCAAGATGGACAGGAACACAGACTGTGGAGTTTAAATCCCAGTTCTGCCATTTATAAGCTGTGTGACCTTGGGCAAATTATTCAACTTCTCTGGGCCTGGGTTCTCTCCTCCGTAAAAAGTAGATAAGAACAGTATCAGCCCCTTAGGCTTATCGTAAGGATTAAATTAATTAGTATTTTAAAATATTAACAACAGTGCTTGGCACATATGAAACACTATTTCAGCATTTATTAAATAAATAAGCAAGTAAGTCTCTGTGCCAACCTTTAAAGATAAGGAGAAAATAATGGCGTTTGAATGCTGAGAAGGAAGAAGGAAGGTTCTTGGAATTACTGTTGCGTGACTCATTTTGTGATGCTGCATTTCTATTGACATCAGTACCACTGAAAGAAATCTCATTTTTCAGCACTTATGAGAGGTAACACTGAGTAAGTCAGGGAAAAGTAGGTACTTTAATCACAATGACCCATGTCATATTTATAAAGAAAGATGCTCAAAGTAGGCAGCTGCAAAATTTTAAAGTCAAATTGTAAGAAAATATGGACCTTCTGATTTTGCATTATGATCCTATTCACAGTATCCAACTGGAAATTTCAGAAGTTTAATAACTGAAATCCATGTACCTTATCCAGTCTCTTGAAAAATCAGACCATGTACATATTCGTCACAGCATCACTGATATCGCCTAGGACAGGGTTTCTCAATCTTGGCACTCCTGGCATTATGGGCTGGAAAATTCTTTGTTGTTTTGTCCTGTGCATCCTAGGATGTTTAGCAAGATCCTGGTCTCTACCCAGTAGCACACCCCTGTGCAAATTCGACAACCCAAAATGGCTCCAGTGTGTTACCAAATGTCCCTGTTGTGGGGAGGGGAGTGAGAAAATTGCTCCTGGTTAAGAACCACTTGCCTAGGGCCTCTGCTGAGTACCCATTTTGTGTACCTTTCTAAATTCAGAGTAATAAATTTCAATGATATCTTGGTATATTGAAGTCAGAAAAATATGGAGCCTAATCGCTTACTCTAATTATAGAAAGTCTTAAAAATTTCTCCTCCATCTCTAAATTAGGCATAGCAATACCTACCTCACAGAGTTAAGAACCAGAGAAAATCTGTTGAAGCTCCCAGTCCAATGCGCAACACACAGAGGCAGTGAGTGCCCAGGGAGAAATCAGCGCTGTGTGGTTATTTCTATTACTGCTGATGCATTACCGCATCATCGTCCTCATCATCCTCGTCATTATAATAAAATGGAAGGCCACTATTCAAACATTTAAATAACTATAACAGACACATCTCATTAGCAAACAAGCAACTGATTTTCTTACAAGTAGAGATTTCAATTAAACAACAAAGAAATCTATCCCCAGGTAGCAAATGCAGATGCAGAATTATCAGGAAGAGAAAAGGAAAGACTGTAGGAGGCCATCCTAACAGATAGCCCTTAAGTGGTCCTCTTTCCAAAGCAAAGGCCAGGTATACAGACCACCTTGACACACTTGGTTGTTGCTGGTTTTCTGTGCTGGATTGACAGTGCGAAGTAAAGAGTACTGGGGCTTCTTGATTGTCTGTTTGTGTGTATGCATTCTCCGTGTGATCAAAGTTTATCAAGCCAGTTGAGAAAATTTAACCAACTAACCAAAACGTGCTGTGAATCCAATGTGGCTCATTGTGACTACTAATTACTCTGTAAGTAAAAAGGGCCATTTTAAAGAACTGAGTTTTGGCTAATCAGATAAACATGAATACAGAATTGAGACTTGACTTCCATAGAAGTAGAGAAAAAGCAATAAATATATGCCCACCATTGCATAATTAAAAAAAAGAAATTACTGCCACCCTGGAAACATGGATACACTATTTCTGCTGTAATTATACCATTTCTCAAAAAGCCTTTCCTGGCCTCCATGACATTGGCAGTAGCCGAAAGATTACTCACCACCGATTAAGGTTAGGGAACTAACAACCGCACTTCTTGCTTTTCCTTTAAACCGAACTGAAATAATTTCACAAGAACTTGCAAAGACAAAATTGTGTTAAGAACGTCCAACTGATCCTATTTACATTTGCTACATCAAAGTATTCAGACATCATAAGTAAATGTGAAATGGGGGCCTTCCAATACCTTATAGGCTATGCAAACACCTAAGCAGAAAGAACACTTTGAAATTTTTATGGAGCAGGAAAAATTGGAAGTATATTAATCTAGGCAGTGAAATTGGGCTTTTTGTCATTTTTAATTGCTTGAATTCATAACCTAGTTTTGCTGAATCAAAACGAGTTGCTACAGCTGGCACACGCTGTTTCAGCGTTTCGGGTGAGTGCGCGCACATACGCGCGCACACACACACGGAACAACTTTTCATGTAAACTTTATATCTGTCAATAAAAAAACGCTCCTGAAGACTAGGACACCATAGCTATTGGATAATTAAATATAAAGATTTCCAAGCTGAACATTATATGTCACAAGCTGTTAAAAGAATTACTTAATTCTTTTAGTACCCTGCAAGCAGAGGGAGGGGGCAGCATGAGCACCAGATAGGACTGTTATTTTGTTATATGTGATTTAATTCAAATAAATTAAAATGCATAATTAAAAAATTCTGCGTGCCCCTATTTGCTCTTGTTTACTGTTGCTCATAATACATGCAAGCGCTCAACTCTGCATGAAAATGAAGGAAAACAAACAGAAGGACAAAGATGTCCACCCCTAAATATGTACAAAGACCTAATGTATTATCACATTCTGGAGTTTTCAGATGTATAACAAAATAAAGTTGAAAGTGCAAAAAACTTTAAAGGTCTTTATATATATAAATATATAAATAAAGCTATTTATTTTTATGTTTGTTGAAAAATCAATACGAGATGGGGATTCAAGTCTCATAAAAGGACTTTTGTTTTAATTCCATTAGAATTACTTCAAAGAACTTGTTCTAATCCACTGTGATGACTTTGAGACTAACACACATGAATTTAAAAAAAACAGCTATAACTAAACATAAATAGAAGTTTAATTAATAATAGTAAAGATTAATTTTTATTTTGTAAAAATCCTTCCTCTTTTGGACGACATTCCACTTCTCTGGTCCTGCAAACTCTGCTCAAAACCTAATAGAAAAATTATAAATTTTGGGGCACCTGGGTGGCTCAGTCGTTAAGCGTCTGCCTTCGGCTCAGGTCATAATCTCGGGGTCCTGGGACTGAGCCCCACATCGGGCTCCCTGCTCAGCGGGAAGCCTGCTTCTCCCTCTCCCACTCCCCCTGCTTGTGTTCCCTCTCTAGCTGTGTCTCTTTCTGTCAAATAAATAAATAAAATCTTAAAAAAAAAAAAAGAAAAATTATAAATTTAGCAGAAAACAAGACCAAAATGATCTTTCACTGGACATTGTAATAGTTATTTACCTCAAGACTGACCTATCCAACCAGGTTCTCTGTAATCAAACAGAAAATGATAAAGGGTATATACTCTGATTCTCATTTAATATTCTCAAAACATGGCCCTTTATTCTCAAAATCTTACAACTATAGTTTGGAAGAAGGCAACTGCTGAAAAAAAAAAAAGCCCTTTGCATGAAATCTACTTTAACTTTTGTGTCATACTCATGGAGAGAGGAAAAAATTGGAAAAAAATAGCCAATATGTGATACTTAAATAAGCTGGCCCATAAGTCAAGGCTGACGGTTGTTTCTCCAAAGTTCAAGTAAATACAGATTAAAATGAATCCAGATTCTAAAATTAAGGCAGGCAATAGAGAAAACAGAAGTTTGAGGGACAAGGTTACAAAAGACGAACATAAAAATATGCTCAGCCCAATAAAGTTAGAGCAGGCAAAGTGCAATGTTGTAAAAATCCATCATTTGGTGATAACAGAGAAAAGATTTAGCTCTTTTCATATACTAAAGGCATTCTCCAGAGTTGATTTGCTTGGTTAAAATGGAATGACAAGAAAAGTTTGAATATTTGCCTTTATTTATAAGATTAGGGTACAGCAGATTGCCTGATATTAATTGGTTCTTGTATATGAGCAGAGAATACAAAAGAAGGAAGGAAGGAAGGAAGGAAGGAAGGAAGGAAAGAAGGAAGGAAGGAAGGAAAAAAGAAGAGAAAAGAAAAGAAATGAAAAGAAAAGGAAAGGAAAAAAGAAAAAGAAAATTAAGTTGCAATTATCCTTCAGGGTGCAAAACATTTGTTATAATAAAAATGTAGTAGTAGAAGGTATCTGGAAAGCTTTCTGTGCTCAGGCTCAAAAATAAAGACAGATAGAAAGAAATACAGGTGGATGGAGAGAGAAAAGGGGAAAAATAAGGAAATAAGAGAGGGGGAAAGGAGGGAGCGAGGGAGAGAGAGAAAGGGAGAGGAGGAAGAAGGTAAGTAAGGGAGAAAAGAAATATTCCCCTGTAGGTAATACTCCCTCCAACTCTTCAGAGAAGCAATTTTCTCCTCATCATCAGTGAGTATTCTAATAGAGACGAAGCGCTGGCATGCGTGGAGAGTGTGAGTGGGCAGATAAGAGTTGAAAAATCCTGCTTTCTGTATGAAAATCATGAATGCTGCCCGCATTCCCTATGAATGCCAGTGGTAAACAGCTGTCGCTGATGGACTGTAGTTCACTTACTTGAAGAACAACCCTCTTAAAACTTAATCACAGCAAACCACAAAGGCAAGTTAGTCCGTTTCCCAAACACATTTACACTCATGGCCTTTGGATTTCCGAAGATACATTTTGATCAAAAATAGGGAATCACAGTTGAGGACGATTTTAGAGCCTTCAACCAATTTACTACCCAGCTACCCAAAATAAAGAGGATTACACAATCATTTTTCACTGCCTCCATTACTGCTTGCATTCATTTCTGTGTGACCAAAATTAAAGCCATATGAAAAATGAGTAAATTATGAGATATCTAAAGATACTCAAAAAGTGACTCTTTCAGCAAGGAATTTAATGGACAATTTCTAAGATGATTTTGCCAACAAAACTTTTGGATTCAGAATTCCCCTGGGGCCCTCTTAAGTAGGGGGAGGCACAGCTCTTATGTCAACAGAAATAAGTAAAACCACCAATCTCATTGTAATCTGAAAATAATGGCTCAAGGGATAGGCTAAGATTGAGTCTTCTAGGTGATCCTTGTAGGCCGATAAATGCCGTATTCAACACTCTGCATATTTTTTAAATGCCTGGCAGTTAATTCCATCACTTTGTAAGTCAGAGCACATTTCTCCCACTTGATCTCTCAAGAAGGGCAACTCTTGTTTAATTTAATGAAATGATCCAGAGCCTATTTCTTAAGTCAAAGCATTTCCAATATTGTCAATGTAATCTCTCTTGGGAGTCAGGAAAAGCAGAGAAGGTAAGGGCCCACCAGCGCAACCAGCACGGTAGACATGTTTACACAAACATGCAACACATATTCCCACACACGCACACACATGCCCCATTGGAACGTGAGCGTGCCAACTTTCCAAAGGCATGGCCCATCTGGCCAGTCATTTCCATAAACCTCCCATTTAAAGAACCGCGCAGCTCTTGCAAAACCCCTGCTAGCCTATTGGGACTTCTACGGGGTTCCTTATAAACGCTTATTCATCTCTGGAAATAAAGTTAAACGGAGCCAATGAGAATGGGCAATGAAGTTCCCCGCTAACTTCTAGTCAGTAAGGAAAATCGATTCATCTCTCCGGACTCCTCCGCAGCCGCAAACGCCCCTCGCCCTCTCCAGATGTCCTGCGCCCCTGGGTGCTCCCGGGGCGAGCCCTCACCCAGCCTCGGAGGTCCAGGGGCTGGCCTCACGTACCGTGTCTCACTCACGCGCTGCAAACGCATCCGCAGCCTCCCATCGCCGCTTTGGTTTACCCGGATTCCTGCCGCCGCCAAGTCCCTATTCTAATCAGCAGCCCCGGAGGCGCACACGCCACCCTCTCTGCGTGAACGTTGGACAGCGGCTGACGGCGGCTCCTCTGCCACAGGCAGCCAAAAATGTCAATTTGCACACTCCTCCCCCCTGTCGCCCGCCCCCGGTCCCCGTCCCTCTCCCACCCCCTCCCGCAAGTCAGTGGGCTTCAGGAAGCCTCTGCAGAAGCTGCCTTTTCTCCATCCCTCGCTCTCCCTCTCTGCCTCTCTTTCCCTGACAGTGTTTAGAGCCCTCTTTTCTCGCCTTACCTGAAGGGCATCTCCCACGACTGCAATTAGCTGCCAAGATTTCATTGTCGGCTGCAAAGTGCCTCCTGTTTCCTCCCCGGGAGAACACGGGAGAAGTCCGAGGCAACAGCAAACGGCAGCCACGTGCTAGCAATGTAAATGACTCCAGTCATCTGTCGTGCGCGCCGTGCCTGAGCTCGCCCTGGCTGCCTGGCAGCCTGACACTACCGCCAGCAGGTGCAGAACGCGCCGGGAAAGAGAGCGAGCAGCCCGAGCAAGGAGGCATTCAACGTGGAGACGCACACAAAGGGAGGCCACCAAGGTTCCCGGGTGGCCTCGGCCTCCGCGCCAAAACACTCGGCCAAATTGGACACCCAATGTTTTTGCAAAGTCTTGCAGCCGGGGGAAGGCGGTGGATGCTGAGGCTGCGTAGGTCCCGCCTCCTTGCTTCCCGGAGCACTGGCAGAGCACCGAGCAGGCGGCAGTATCTCGCCGCTTGCCCTCCCTCTCCCTCTCCCGCACGTGTCCCTTCCCTTGTTCTTTCAAGCATTAAATATGTACCACATGACAGAATAGGGCACCTTGCACGGTCCTCCGAGTCCACACTTGACAACCAATTTTAACTCACGAGCAGTGAAATGTCTAAAGGCAGGATATAAGCACTTCCAATTACTTACACTACTCCTGCATTATTCAAAATGTCCACGGGACAGGATTTATGACTTCCAACATGCTACTCCACATATAAATACTAGTAAAAGATGGAAAACCCCATCACTCCCCCCCAACCCCCCAGCTGATAGGTTTTCCTCAGTGTTTCCTCGGCGAAACGTTTATACTTTTCCTACTAGTTAAAACTTTGTGATCTCAAATCTTCTTACACATTATCTGCTAAATGAAAATGCTCTAAAATATGACCCTGCTTTGAGGAGGAAATATCTACTGCGTCCTGTTGAACTTTAGAGATCACCTGTGAAAATGTATTTACCTTGAATAACAATGGCATCAAAGTAAATTTCCCAAAAAATCCACATAAATCTGTGACTTTTTTTTTTTTTTAATTAAATGGGAATGAGTTATACCAGGCTGTGGCTATTCCCAATCTAAATGATGCTTTTGTTAGAGACCAATCTTTTTCATGTAGAAAAATTAGGGTTTTTTTTTTTTCTTTTTCTTTACAGTCGGAACTGCAAGCTATATACACTAAGATGGCCTTGCTTCTTCAAGCACTTATTAGTTGAATAGGAGGGAACTAACATGGAAGAAAATTTTATGTTTATATATAGACTACATTCGATTAACAGTGAAATATTCATTGGATTCCTGTGTCATCTTCTTGGATACTTGATTTTAGTTAAAGACCTTGTGCACAAGTGATTAGAATTTTATATATCGGTAAGCAAATTTTAAAATGCTAATAAATCAAATATTTATTTGCACATTTATTATAGCTCCATATCTTGAGGCAGTATTTCCAGGTTTTTTTGGAACATGCCAAGTCCCTTACATAACCATCATCCATCTCTGTCATACCAGTAACAAAATGAGAAGATGGGTTTTTTTTTTCCTTCTATGCATTAGGACTGTTTAAATATTGCATTAATATAGTGTTTAACTTGTTCCTCATGGAGTTAAGGAAAATTGGTGTGTTTTCTCTGCCTGTCTTTTGCAGGGGCAGTGGTATTTAAAGGATGGTAAGATAGCATTAGATAGACCTTCCTTTTCCAGGGATGGTGCAGTACAGAATATACTATACTCTCTGATTATTTAAGTTAAAGTCTAATATATGCACATATCATCTCAGGTCAAGGTTTTCAGTGGCATTGGGTAAAGTGGCAAAAGGTTTCTAGACTTTTGCTTAACCAGAACCCTGTATAATTACAGAGATACACAAACTAAAGTCATATTACCGCAGCAGAAACTGGCATTCTCAGGGGAATCATCTGATTCACAAATCAGCTCACAAAAGCAAGGTTAGGGGAAGTTAAGGATGGTGGGGGTGGTGGGTGGAAAGATAGCAAACCCTAATTACAACCATTGTCCCGTGTTCCCTGGCACATATGGCCATTTAATCACGGAGTATGACAACCTTGGCAGATGTTGCCAAACCTGGTTATTGATATAAATTGCTATTCTCATGTGTAAGTGCCCCAGCAAAGACTCAAAACAATGTCTGTACTAACCCAGAGGGAAATAAAGGTCCACACTAGCATCTGTGGTAACAAGATGATGCACAGCTAAAATGGGTTCTTTGCTTCCATTCCAAAGGAAAACAGCAATGAATGAAATCTCCAAACCAAGGACAGAAAGTCTCCCTGTGGGAATATAAATTGGTATCGTCACTCCAGAAAACAATTTATTGGTAGCTATTAAAATGGAAAATGTGCACGCCCTGTAACCAAGCAGTTCGACTCCTAGGTCTGCCCTAACAAAACACATGTATAAGCTGTGCTCACAGATACATCTGCACCACCGCTTGTCATGGGGGAAAAAATGACAAATACTTGTGGGCATAAGAAAATGCAATTTATCCTATGGTGGAATACTATATAGCAGTGAAAAAAATGACTAAAGTATGAATAATCTATAGCTATATAGGCATGAATGTATATGGAGATGAAAATATCTACACATACTACGCAGAGCTATATAAACTTGTATGTCGGTCAAAATTTTGCTGAGCTTAAAAATGCAAGTATTAAATGATTCATACACTATGGTACTATTTAGGAAAGATAATGCAGAAAAGGAATCATATTATAGATTTTCTGTAGTTATATAAATATTTGTGGATATATAGAAAATGACCCACAGCAGGGCTGGCCAGATTCAGCCTCTGCCTGTTTTTGCAGAGCTCACAAGTTAAACCTTTTTTTTTTTTAATATTTCAAAAGTTTAAAAAATGAAAAGAACAGGAATATATGAAAAACTTAGCAAATTCCAATTTCAGTGTCCATGAATGAAGTTTTATTGGAATACAACTATGTCCACTTGTTTATACATTGTGAGTACAAAGCTGGGTAGTTATGACAGAGACCAAATGGCCCACAAAGCCTAAAATATTTACTATCTGGCCTTTTACAAAAAAAGTTCCCCAACTTCTGATCTCGAAGAATGTGTCTCAAATTTATATTAGTGTTGGGAAAGGGAGAAGGGGACTGCTGTTGATGGTTGAGGTTGAGACCTCAATTTTCCTTTAAAAGAACATTTAGGGGCGCCTGAGTGGCTCTGTGGGTTGTGTCCAATTCTTGATTTCAGCTCAGGTCATGATCTCGGGGTGGTGGGATCAAGCCCCGTGATGGACTCCCCGCTGAACTTCTCTCTCTCTCTCCCTCTCCCACTGCCTCTGCCCCTCCCCCTGCTCTTGCTTTCTCTCTCTAAAAATAAACAAATAAATAAATCTTTAAAAAAATTTAAAAATGAAAGAACATTTATATATAAAAGGACTTGTATGTGCTTTATGTACACAAGCCCTGTAAAGATAAATATATATATAAGCACATACATATACCTTTATAATAAAGTTTGTATGTATATAAAACCCTTAAAATATACCTTTATATTATATATTTAAATATATGTATGTGCATATATATGTGTGTGCAATATATATATATATATACACCAGCCCGCTATACACACCTTTTTTGACTGTAAAGGAAAGGTGGACACCACTTTTTAAAGAGTGTGTGTGTCTGTTCTACGCACATATAAGTATATATACATACCTGGAAGAAAACACTCCAAATTGGTGGTTCTGGGTGGTGGAAATAAGGGTGCTTATTATTTTCTTCTTTGTTATTTCAGGTATTAGTCAATTTCCCAAATAGATGTAAATGTAAGAAAATGGTGGACACCCCTGGCCATGTGAGTTGTGACAATTGCCATTGTGCCAATAGTTCTTTTTTCCCTCAGAAACTGCCTTTTCTCTTCAACTGTTGAATGATAAGACCTTCAAAAACACATCAAGGTTTAGCTTACATTCACCTAACATTTCTGGAAAACTCCAGTTTCTAATTGCTTCTTCATAGGAAAAAACCAAAATTTCTAAGCTTCAATGCACTAAAGATTTTTATAAAAATCAATCTTATCCTTGAAGTGAAATGCGACGTAGATTATCCCTTCTGCTGGAAGTTATGGTAATGACCTACTGAGATATGCCTCACAATACAGTAATATTGCTTCTTTACCAGTTTGAAAATATTTTCCTATAGAAAAGCACAAAGCAGGTTCTCTCTGAAAAATAAAATAAAATTACATGGCAACCACATTGGTGCTTTGCAGGATTAGAGCAGCAGGACCTAATGATTTTCTTCATCCTGACATCTAATAATCCAGTTGCATCAGGAAAGGTGAGCTTAATGAAGCATATTGAGATGGGAGAGCGTACGATTTATGATGGGCTTGTTGTGGTTATATTCCTAAATGGATCCCATTAACTCAACATTGGTTGCTGGTAAATGGCCACATTTCCTAATAGACAAACGCATGAATCACCTGGGCATATTTTAGAAGTGTGCTCTATAGAATGGTTCACCTTAAAACTTTACACTAGGACCAGGTGAATGACCTTCTTTAATGAAGCTTAGCAGACTTTCTTTGAGCAACAAACGGAACTATTGCAACAGAACATGCATTCCACCTCCTCATCATTTACCAGGTACATGTAACCTTATCCTTGGGGTGGTATGTATGGAGATGGCTACTGAGAGGATTTTTTAAATAGTGTTACAACAAGCAAGTATTGTTTTCAATCCTTTTTATAATTATAAAACCAGTTTTTTTGTTTTTTTTTTTACAGAGCTACGCCTTTATTTATTTACTTTTCAGGAAGTTTAAGTCCTTGAAGGGTACAGCATCACACAGATTCTGTGGCCAATGGCTTTAGCAGGAAGGTTGTTGTGGAATTTGGCACATACCATGCCACTGTTTCCATGAGCACGAGTTACTTTTCTCCAGATTACTCTGGTTTTGTACAGTTCGCCACCAGGAGTCACTGCATTGCGCTTTCCTCTGTACACAGAAGCATTTCTCTTGCCTAGACAAAATTCAGTTTTATCTCGAGCGTAAACATCTTCAATTTTAAGCTATGTGCTCCCTCTGGTTCCAGAGATCCTGCTTATAACCAGCAAAAATGGCCTTGGACCACAGCCTTTCAGACATATTTGTTGTTTTAGGAGTCCTGATCCCAGCATGCTTGCCCCCAAACTTCAGCAGCAGGAGCTTCCCTCACCTCATAGGTGTTTATTGTGGAAATTTGAGAAAATTGGAAAAGCATAGGGAAAAAGTCACTCATTATTTATCACCCAGATAGCCACACTGTAAGGCATTGCAAATCTGTCCACTTCAAAGATTTTTTTAAAGATTTACTTTTTTATTTGAGAGACAGACAGCACCAGCACGTGAGCTGGGGAGGGGCAGAGGGAGAGGGAGAGAATCTCTAACAGATTTCTGCTGAGGGCACAATCCCAGGGCCCTAAGATCATGACCTGAGCCAAAACCAAGAGTTGGATGCTCAACCGACTGAGCCACCAGGCATCCCTCACTTCAAACATTTTTCACTGCATATGTAACTTAAAAATCATGAGTACATAATAGACATTTTACCATATAAATTGTCTTACACTATTCTTGCACTTTGCAATATATCATGAAGATTTTCTGCCATAAAAAATTAAAAAGACATCAATTTTGGTATGCCACTATAAGGATGTACAATTTCTTTTCACTCTATGTTAAATAATACTGAAATGAACATCCTGATCCATAATGTTATGAGCTTATCTCTGTTCATTATTTCAGGATAAATATTTGGAAGTAAATCATTGAGTCAAAACCCGGGCACCATTTTTAGGATTTTAGATATAAAGAACCAGAATCCTGGAACGTTCTACTAATCCATATACCCAGTAACAGGATAGAAGAGAACCTATCTCACCCTGGGAACAATTTTGAGCCAACTATTTCTTCTTCCAATAACCCTCTTCCTGGCTCTGGCTCGGTTCCTCTCCCATCCACCTGCCCCAATTGGGCCACCACACCATTGCATGCTAAATTTGCATAAAAGAGCTCAAACATAGAAAACAAAGGTGGTAATGGGGAGCAATTTAAATCTAAGCTTATTTAACCTAAGTGGCTAGTGGCTGCCCATTTTGTCTTAATTGCCTTTTAAACTAAAATCAATGTTAAATTACCTGAACAACAGCTTCTGCACAATTGCAAACTGAAAATTCTTCAAGTGCCTCCTCAAAAGCTTTGGCTCTTGTTTGGCCCACTGACAGGAAAAGAGTTTCTTTCTTCTTTACTGTGCTCCAGCTTTGGACTATAGGATATGATTCAAGGGTGGACACTCCTGAAAACAGCCACCATGTCAGCTCTAGGATGAGTTGCTCCTTGACATGAGGTACTCAAAATGAAATCTGGATCATGAAAATGGAATTCAGATAACAGTCCTTCCTTTCTTCCTCCTTCCTTTTCTCCCATCAACAATGAGAGACCAAATATACAAATGGAAAACCACCAGACCACATATACAAATAGAACTTGGACCTATGATCTGCAGCAAGCAGCCCAGGAAACCAGCCCGCTATCCACAAATCATACTTACAGGAAATCAGACCACTTCTGACTTCTGTCTCTGGTGATCGGCTCAGGAAGCCAAACAAAAAACCCTGTAACAACTGGCTCAGAAACAGCCATGACTTGATTAGTAATAGACAGTTTTCCTAATTTTTGTACCCACTTCAACTTAGGACCAACCAAAGAAAGCTCAGTATGAACCCAATGAGTCACAGAGATGGTGCTGCTTCTACTTGGTCGACCTGCAGCCTTCCCAGGACAAAAACCTCCAGTTAGGGCACAACTGAAGCCTTCCCTTTTTTTTCAACTATAAAGCTTTCTCACCCTATTGCCCGATGTGAAGACTCTGACAAAACACAAGTGACAGTGGCTAACTCCCTTGCTGTAGCATGCTCTGAATAAACAGTCTTTGCTTGTTCTCATTTGGTTGGTATTTGTTTATTTCCACAGTGCTTACTTGTATTCAATACTAAGGTAAATAGGATAGACAAAACCCTAGCCCTCAGGGAGCTTATGTTCTAGTGGGTACAATAAACAAGATAATGACAGATTTTAGTAACTGCTATGTTTGAAATAAAACATGCATTGAGATGGGGATGTAATTGGGGTAGGTGCCTCAGATATGATTCTTAGTTTGTTGGGAGTTACTATGACATGGTTCAGCTTCCTGCTTTTGTTTCCTTCAAATACTGATTGAGCACATGCCTTCCGACTTGCACCACTGAGTCATCAAAAAAGGGCAGACATGTCCTCTGCCAGCAAAGAGCTTCGTAGGATGATGTCCATTCAGTAATAACCAGAACACAAAGTGGACAAGGAGGGGTAGGGCCAGAAATAAGATTCAGGTTGTGACCTATGAGGGCTGAGGAGGCAGTAGGGAAAACCTTTCAGATATTAAAAGGTGTCCTCAGGCCCTGGAGCAGAAGATTGCGGTGGATAGCAAAGGGGTTCAGGACTCCCTACTCCAAAATATGGCACCTCGGCATACTGAATCTTTTAAACTGAAAGAATCTGAGTAATAGCAGGTGACCCCCTCCCTACCATCTACTCTGAAACAGTTTGTAAGATCTCATGGGAGAGGTGCCCTCCCTATACATGGAAGAAGGAACACCCTTATCTCCAAAGATGGAGGGACACAGAGAAGACTTGCTGAGCTCTCCCCAGTTTACCACTTAGCTCATATCACGTTTCCCCATGACTTCCAACCCTTCATCAAACCTAGTATAAAAATGCTCAGACTTAACCACTTCTTTGGGTCTTCATTTCCTTATGAAGTCTCCTGTGTCACGTAAAACTTATATTAAAAAAAAAAAATTGTATGCTTTTCTCTTGTTAATCTGTCTTTTGTCAGTATAATTTATAGAACCCCAGCCAGAAAACCTAAGATGGGTAGAGGAAAAGATCTTTCCTCCCATGTATGGAGAGAGATACACATATTATTACTGGTGTTTCTGTATGTAATGCCAACATGGACACTTTTAAGACAGAAGAGGTTTGCTTGGAGATATCCCCAAATGCTCATGCTACCTTCTTCAGAACAATTTTCCCTTGAATTTCCTAAGTAGGGGATTGCACAGACATTTTGGGAAACAAAAAGTCATAAGAGATTAGAAATCACTCTTTTCCCCAAATCTCCTCACCTTGTAGGTCTCAGTAGTAGGTCACCCTACAAAGGAAATAAGGAAATACAATAAGACTCCTAATTCCAATGACTTAATTTGGTCTGGGCCCAGGACAGAATGAGAGCAGAAATCTTACACACCCGAGGGTGTCCTTTACTCAAGGGATTTGAGAGATGGAAAGGCTCTTGATGCTAAAGATATGTGTAATACTCAGCCAACATCTCTCCATACCCATCACAGAGATCACTGCCCCCTATTCTTGCAGGTTTCTTAGAGAAACCTCTCCTCTTGTGGCCCCACCTCAACCAATCCCCAGTCCAGGGATTAGGGCCAGACACATAATCCTCTCTGGTCAAATCAGATTCACTCCTAGAGAGACTTTTGGAATTGGGAAAGAGATGGAGTGGTGAGCTTTGACAATTGGACTTGGAAGACTGGGTAGATTTTCAAGGTAGAGTCTGATGAGTAGTCAAGAGAAACAGTCTGCAGAGAAATAAAGAAGTAGCGAGAGGTGACCTCAAGAAAGAAATGGGAGGAAGGAGGGAGAGACAGAGAGATAAGCAGAAACAAGACTCTGACCCCAGAGGAAGACAGAGATGGGGATGGTCGTTGTCTTGATCACTGAAAGCTTTCTTCTTACTTCTATATCTCTTTTCTTTCCCATGTGCTTCTGATGTAAGCTGACTTCCTACAAACTCCCAACCACATACTCTATCCCTGCTAGAATCTCTAGATACCGTTGGGCTTGCACAGGACATGGCCAGCCTGCGAAGGAGTTCCCAGATCCCTCTGCTTTGCAGAAAAGCAAAATATCCCAATGCTGAGATGAATAAACCTCTTCCCTGTGTCTCATGATGGTTTAAAAAAAAGAAAGAAGAAGGAGAGGCCAAAAAGTCAGTGTCAATTCCTGGATTTGTTTTATAAGTTATTGATTGAATGGTGGCACCAATGACCAAGTTCAGGAGCATCAGATAAAAATCTGGAAAAGATAAGAGGTTCATTTTGGCCACACTGAGTTGGATATAGTTGTGGAACCTCCAGATGGAGCTATCCAACAGGGAACTGTGTAGAGAGACCGGGGACTCTAGAGAGAGGCTGAAGACCATCCAGAATTCATAAGCATAAAAGATGGAGCCATGGACATAGAACAGGTGATCTTGGAAAAGTAGATACCCTTTGATATTTGATACTGTTAATGCTCAAGGCAACACAATACGATATACTTGTTAATCAAGTCCTACAAATACATTTGGATTAATGTACAGTAGACAAGACTGTGCCATATCTATGCTTTCATATAACAATAAAGTCACACATTTAATATTTGTGAGTAGTTTACAATAGTAAGATGACCCAGATGGTTAAATCCAAGCACTTAACAAGCTGTTACTGTAACCAACTGGATCAAATGTTATTTTTTTAACATACTCTACCTATTCAGGAAGCACATAATGGGACATGTTTTCTAAGGCAAACAACCAGCCCTACCTGGATGCAGGAACTTTAGCTATAAACAATGTCTAATCAGGTTTCTATATACAAATATTTAAGATGACTGATAATAAAATAATAAAGCACTCACTAAGCAAATGTCTGTTTGCCAGGCACAAAGTAGATGATTAATGAGTGTTTGCTAACTACAGGACTTATTGTGTGCCAAGTTTGAGTAGGAAACAGAGATTTCTTAGGGTCACTTTGCTGTCTAGAATGTGAGCTCCATTGGCATCACAAACCCTTATCACTAGTAAGATGGAAGTTATTCATCCACCAACAGCTTAGTCCACATGAGATATAATATAGGATTGTGAGGTTCCTATCTGCTATCCTATAGGTCTTGATGGCACTGGAGGATTTCTAACTCCCACTGAGTGACCCTATGGGATATGAGGGCACTCTGGGATGCTGGGATGATTCCTTCTGCAAGAAGGTCAAAGTTCCAATTCTGAGAAGTCACACTGTAATCTTACTCAAGTTATACCCATTCAACTGGAACACTGGACAGTAAGGAAAACAAAAGAAAGGGAAACCAATGTGAACAGTGATAGCAAATGCACAGGCATCCCAGGCACTGTGCTTATGCTGAGGAGTGTGTATGAAATAGGAGATGGCAATCTGCTCTTCACTCCTGGGTTTTGGGCTCTCAGATACCCATAGGAGCAGGGGCAGCTCAGCTCCCTCAGTGTGAGTCTCCTTTTTAAAGCCACATCTTTTCCACATGGTATGCATGGCCCCTTAAAGCAAACCAATGCCTCATCTGGTGTTTAATCAAAGAAGAATCCAATTCAGAGCTGGATTAAAATTTGGCTGTGATGGGTCTCCTAAAGAGACAATAGGCTGGGCTTCGATTGAGACCTTCTGAAGGGACCGCCAACAGGTATGACTGACTCTACTGATGGTTGCATTTTTAGAACTTAGCACATGAGACGCAACCATTTTATTTGTTCCTAGGACTTGATGGTGTTGCTACAAACTCCTGGATATGATTTTGTTTATATTCCATTCTACTGTTTATATTCTACCCCAGCACTTTCTTTTCTCTTTACTTTCCCTTTCCTTTCTTTTCTACCAGATCTCCAATATCCTCTGGACAAAACCCTGCCATTGACCTCACACAGCCAATGTCCACATTCAGGTTGCAATGCATATACTGCAAGCTCTTTCTATCTGTAGTTCTTTTTGCTCATGTACTAAGAAAGGACCTTCTAAAGGGTAAAAAAAAAAAAAAGAATGCCTCAGAGCATTTCCAAATCCTGGGACTTGTGGTCCATGAGAAAAGTTAGAAGAGGAAGGGAGAACCGAGCAAGACAAGAAAGATAATGACACATTTTAAAAGTCTGCTGAGTATTTTAAATGTTTTAACACAGACACACAAATAAAATGATTTTATTTATCCCTGCAAATGGAAAATAAAAAAATAGTCATTTAAGGGCTATTTAACAGATGAGAATTTCTGTGGCAAAATTATTTCCCATTAGAACTGTTAATAAAACAGAAGGTACTGTACCAATCACAGTTTGAGTGACAACGACATGTCAGTCATGATTTCTAGACCTAATTCTGTTTTAAATGTCCCACTGCAGATGGCAATGTCCTAAACTATAATTGTGCTCTTTACAAAACCATTCCAGGGGTTGTAAAAATACATTAATTTGTGCATAAAAGGCAGTGTGGTCCAGCAGTGGGACACAAGTTTATCAAGCTGTATGATGAATTGCAATACTGAATCTTGCAATTTTGCCAGTGTATCTGGGTGACTTAAAGTTTTATTTGGTGAAAAAAATAAAAGCTAAACTATAGGCCCTTCATGACCAAAAAACATAAGCCAAATAGGCTTCCAGGGCTCCTAATCATCCTTAACCCCACCACAGTATGGAAGGCATTGGACATTTATCTACCTTATGCAGTAAGTCTACCCTGAGCTGACTTCAAAGAGGTATCCTTTTGCAGAGAAAAACACCGTCCCTACCCCACACACACTCTTTAACTCCCATCCCCCATCCCTCAGGCCTGGATATAAATATACTCTGTTTCTTTGGTTTTTCTTTTTTCCTCAGCTCTAAAGATAAAGAATGCTCTGGCCATAAAGATCACCAATAGAGATGTTAAAAAAAAAAAAAAAGAGAGAGAAAGAAAGAAAAGAAAAAAAAGCTTATTCTGGGAATATTCCTATTAACCCTTTACTGACCATGTTCTTCTGTCTTAACAAAGCTATAGAGTTTGAAGGATCAAACATAGAACTGTACGGAAAAATAAAAGTCACCTTTGGGTGATGTTATAATTTACTGCTCTGCAAAATTTCCCCTGTAAATAGCACTAACTAATGACAAAGGAGATATAAGCCTTATCCCTAGAGTTCTAGAGCCATAGATGGAAGAAACCAATGACATGTAAATGGTGTTTCATGTCTCATGCTTTCTTTTAAAAATTCATGTGCCTTCTCTTACCTATATATTTTTTTGCTTTTAATATAAAAAATAACACCTTCCCTCCAAAAGCTTTGAGCAAAACTGATGCTTCAGGAAACCAGCTCTATGTACTCTGTGGCTGAAGGTCCCTATCTCACCAAATTATATTTCTAGGGGGCATAAATACTGCAGTTTAGGAAACCCAGCTACTATAAAGTCACCTTGCCTGGATATTTATGTATGCCATTATATTTAATAGTAATAAAAATTATTATTATAATAACAATGACAACACTATCAAAAATAAGCACCATATTAATGCAAACTGAGTTCTTGGTGTTGCTACAACACTTTACATATAATAATCCCAACATCATTAATCACTAGGGAAATAAAAACCACAATGAGATATCACCTCACACCTGTTAGAATGGCTATTATTAAAAAAACAAAAACACAGAAAATAAAGTGTTAGACAGGATGTGGAGAAAAGAGAACTCTTGTACACTGTTGGTGTGAATGTAAATTGGTGCACAACTATGGAAAACAGTATGGAGGTTCCTCAAAAAATTAAAAATAGTATTACCAATTTATCCAGCAATCCCACTTCTGGGTTATGTATCCAAAGGAATTAAAATTAGGATCTCAGAGAGATCTGCACTCCCATGTTCATCATTATTCAAAATAGTCAACTATGGAAATAACCTAAATGTCCATGGATGGACAAACAAGTAAAGAAAATGTAGTATATATATTCAGTGGAATGTTATTTGGCCTTGAAAAAGAAAGAAACCCTGCCATTTGCAACAACATGGATGAACCTGTAGGACATTATGCTAAGTGAAATAAACCAGACACAGAAGGACAGACAATGCATGATCCCACATTTATGGGGTGTCTAAAATAGTCAAACTCATGGAACCAGAGAGTAAAATAGTGGTACCAGGGACAGGGTAGGGGAGAAGGGGGATGGGGAGATATTGGTCAAAAGGTACAAAGTTACAGTTATATGAGTAAGTTCTGGGTATCTACTATACAAAAGGGCCTATAGTTAACAATACTGTGTTGTATACTTAAAAATTTGTTAACAGGGTAGTTCTATGAAGTGTTGTTACTACAAAAGAAAAGCATTTTCAAAAGAGGAAAATTTGAGGTAATGTATAAGTTTATGGCCTTAATTGTGATGATTTCACAGGTATGTACTTATCTCCAGACTCCTCAAGTTGTATACATTAAATATCTACAACTTTTTGTATGTTAATCCTACCTCAATAAAGTAGTCTGAAGAAAAAATATATATATATAATTATAACTAAAATATAATTAAACTTCATTATGTCATTAAATGCAATTCATACAAATAATTAAATAATATAAATAATAGACCAACTGCATTTAATTGTATGAAAGTCAACATGGAGTAGGAATACTTGTTCCAAAATAAGGATTGTTCAGATTTCTGTACCTTTCTGCCTAGAAATCAATCTGAGTAGATTCTATGTTTTTCTTCACTTACTTTACAGTCAGTCACATCACTAGAATCTAAGTATGAGCACCCACACTGAACAACACGCTACGATTCAAAGTCAAAGAGCCTAGTGTAGTTCAAAATTCCTTAGAAAGATAATAAAAAAAGATGAAACTCTGACTTAAGCCTCTTTGGGTACACATTAGGCTAGTTCTTTATCCCTTGATTTCCTTCCCTGAAAGATTCCTCCCATGCAATTGGCACCCGGATAGTGGAGAGAGGATATGTCCAATCACCTTACACCCAGCAACCATCGGCTCACAGTCAGACATGTCTAAGTTGGAATTCTGGCTCTGCGAAGTTCCAAGAAATTTGGCAAGTTATTTAAATCCTCCTAAACACCCGTTTTCTCACCTCAAAAATGGGTTTAATACCAACAAATTCAGATGGTTGCTGAGGGGATTAAATAACATATGTGGAAGTACCTAACACAGCCACATTGGGATAGAGTAGGCATTTAAAAATGTTTGAAAAATAAAATGATGTCAATATGCACTCAAGAAGGGGTGCCTGGGTGGCTCAGTGACTTAAGCATCTGACTTGGTTTTGGCTCAGGTCATGATCTCAGGGTTGTGAGATCGAGCCCCGCGTCAGGCTCCACGCTGGGTATGGAGCCTCCATAAGATTCTCTCTCTCCCTCTGCCTCCCCATCTCTCTCTCTCCCTCTCAAAAAAAATGCACTCAAGAGGATTATAACCACTGAAGGTTTTGAAATTTTTTTTTTGGTAAGGATTAGCCAGGAAGTGTAAAGGTTATACACACACTCACAAATATATATAGTTTTCAAGTTTTTTACTGGTATATCAATGACTCAACTCAAACTGCACTCTAAATGAGGAATGGGTAAACTTCTTCTGTAAAGGGCTAGAGAGTAAATTTTTTCTGCTTTGTGAGCCATATAGCCTCTGTTGCAGCTACTCTGCCCTTTTACCACAAAAGCAAGCATAGACAACACGGAAACAAATGAGCAAGGCCGTGTTCCAATATATGTCACTTAAGGACACATATATTTCTTTTAAGTGAGAAGGCTCTGGTCTGAGTGTGCATTAAACGTGCAGGTGAGGATATTGCCATTTTACTTTCCTTGTAGATTTTAGAAACTAAGTCCTAGGAACTCAAGGGCTGAGTTCAACTGCCAAACTCATTCAGTACAGAAATGAAAATAAAAGATGTCCAGTAAAGGATGGAATCAAATGCACTGTGTTATCTTGACTCTTACAGATTCATCTACACAGTCAAAAGAAGAATAGCGCCATTAGGGGGCAGAAGGTATCGAAAGAGTGCCTTTCGTCTCCCTGTCAAATAAAACAAATAAGTAAACAACAACAAAACTCACTCCACCACTTTTTTCTTTTTCCTAGTAACCTGCTCTGCCCTGTTCTGCAAACATATAAAGTGTTAAACAACCACTCTGCCTGAATAAAAACCTCCTCGTATGGGAACAAGAGGACAGAGATTGAATGTTGTCATAAAAGGTAATTCCATAAGAGCAACACTTGCAAAAGTGTCCAGGACTTTCAGGTTTATAGAACATTTTACAAACACTCGCTATTAGATACCATTCATGATAATCAGGCTAGATCTGAGAAACTGATTATTATGCCCATTTTGCAAAAGAGCATATGGACTTCCCAGAGCTGGTAAGCACCTTGCCTGGGGGTAACAGAGCTAATAAATGATGGCTTAACAACCGACCCCAGAATCTTTCTCTTGGAGGCTCAGCTCTCCTTCTGACAGATACTACTACGTAGTTTTAATGCACTGCTATCCAGTCAGCTTGGCTTAAACAAACATTATAGGAAGGAGAAAAGGTGAAATGCATTCAGCAAAGTGATTAATGCTGTTGCTGAGTAATTAATGTTTTGAATATGATCTGTAATCCATATGGAAGGTGTAATCAAAGCACGAGAGAGGTGACCTGCCCACTGTAGGGTAAACCTTTGCAAAATACTAACCATGGCCGTGATGTTAGGGCCGAATTCTCACTGAGGAGCTGTTTTCCTTCCATTAAAAGATTTTGGGCTTTGGTGTTCGGATGTATAATTGCCCTTTCTTTAAATGTCAGGCAAAAGCAGGCCAGATGGCAGTTTTGTAATCAGTCCACTACTGATATATATTAAATTGGATATAACTTTGATATTATAAATAATGGTACATTGAGCCAAACCTTTTCACATGCATGCTTTTCTGCACTGGCTATTTTCAAAAGATAGAACTAGTTGAAAACATTTGTGCTATAGGGTTAATTAATAAAGAGGCTTTGCTGGTTAAAGCTGTATCTTTTTTAATATAGCTTTTCAAAGGCTATAACAGTTTACACTTCCACCATCAGTATATAAGGACTGTGTTATCTCAGTCTCGCCAAAATCAGCTACTATCAATTTTGTTAATCTTTTGCCAATTCAAGATGTGAAAATGGTATTACATTATTATTTTAATTTGTATTTCTCTGGACGCCAACATTTAGGTACAGCCATTAGAGCTGCCCCCCAACTTGGATCAAAGGGTTGCCTTCACCCCAAGGGCCAATATTTGATCAAAGGCTGGTGGCAGGGACAGGAGAACATGAAGCAATGACTCATTTAAAAGGCTGAATGAATTTGCAGAAATAATATGGAAATTTGAGTCACACTGCATCAGCTGTAGTGAACATCACTAGTTGGGGATTATCAAGGGGTACCCCCATCCTTCTGGTAACAGCTTTTAATGTCTTCTTAGAGGCTCTCCCTCTCTCAGGGAGGGTGAGCCCCCAGTTTGGGCAGTTCCTGTAGACTTGCCCATACCCCCAGCTCAGGCTGGGCATGTGAGTTAGCCTAGCTACTGAGAAACTCACATCCTTCTGACAGTGGGAATTGTATTACTAATGGGCATGTGATCCAGGGCTTTAAGCTGAGGGCTAAGGCCGTTAACCTGGGGCAGCAAGTAAGCATCTTCCCACTTTATAATGGTGGGGCCAACCTAAACATGGTGGTAACAGAGTCTGGAGATTGAGTGAGCGAGACCTGGTCCTGGTAACATAGTTTGAGCTTCTAGATCTAGTAATCTTAGAGCAATTCCTGGAGTTCTCAGTTCTGAAAGTTAATATTCTTCATTTTTGCTTAAACCAGCTTGAGTAGGGTTTCTGTTACTTATAACCAAAAGAAACCTAATGAGTACACCAGTTCAGAAAGTTTCTGACCGCAGGGGCGAATGGATGGCTCAGCTGGTTAAGTGTCTGCCTTCAGCTGAGGTCATGATCCCAGAGTCCTTGAATCGAGTCCCACCTACGGCTCCCTGCTCAGCGGGGAACCCGCTTCTCCCTCTTCCTCTGCCTGCCCCTCTCCCTGCTTGTACTCTCTCTCTCTCTCTCAAATAAATAAATAAAATCTTAAAAAAAAAAAAGTTTCTGACCCCAAATATTACCAGCCCAGAACTTTAATGTAAGGAATTCTTGGCTTCCCTATGTCATTCGACAGCTTGATGCCAGGGCTGAAGGGCATTAATGAGAGAAACTCTAGACACAACAGGAAATAAGTAGTTGAAGGGAACAAGTAAAGAGGGCAGAAATGATAACGTGCTTGTGTGTGTGTGTGTGTGTGTACATACAAGTTAGTGGAAATGGTGAAAAACTGAATAAATGGTGTTGGGTTAGCTGAATAACCTTTTCACCACGCTAAATTTCATACTTAATTTTGAAAAAGTAAATTCCAGGGGTGCCTGGCTGGCTCAGTTGGTAGAGCTCATGATTTTTGATCTTGAGGTTGTGAGTTCAAGCCCCATGGTGTGGGTTGAGATTACTTAAAAAAAAGAGTAAATTTCAGGTAAGTTAAAAAATCTAAAGAAAAGGCAAAAAAAAAAACCCTATAAATTTCTATAAGAAAATAGGGTATTTATAAAAGTTGGATGGGGAAGGATAGCTCCTTAATTGAACAATGAAAGTGATCACTGAAAAATTCAATTTTTATATGGCAAGAGACACTGCAGACAGAGTCAAAAGGCAAATGATAGCATGTATTTCTAACAAGTATAACTAAGGTGAACAGCTAGAGCATGCAAAGAATTTCTACAAATTAACAAGAGAAAGAAACCAATTGAAAATGGACAAAGATGGTAAAGCAGTGACTCATACAACAGGAAAGATATTGTGTATCACAGGTAGTCAGGAAAACACAAATTAAAGCAACAACATACCATGTGCCACACCTATACTTAGTAATTTTTTAAAAATTGCTAATATATGATGTTGGCCAAGTAGCTTACAGTATTGGGAAGACTGAAAATTATCCCAATCTTTTTGGGTAAAAATCTGGTAATACTTACTGAAAATAAAAATTTGCAAAATTTTCACGGATTATTTCAGTTCTGGGAATTTATTCCAACAGAAAGAAAAAGTACAGACCTTAAGAAATACACACAAAATGTTTGTTGTGGCAATGCTTATTTTATCAGGAGACAGAACAAATCCACACTAGAAAGAATCTGAAGGCCATGAGTACAGGATAGCTGAACAATTCACAGTGTGTCAAAATACTACACAGCTGTTACAAAGGATCAAAATCAAAGTGGCTTTTTAACTTTATTTATTTAATTATTTAAGTAATCTCTACACATGATGTGGGGCTTAAACTCACAGCCCCACTTTCCTCCAACTGAGCCAGACAGGCAGGCGGCCCTAGAATCAAAAGATTTTTAACATTAACATGTGAGGATAATGCCCATGCTACGTGAAAACAGGGAAGTCACTCAATAAAATGTAGAGTGTGAGCCCCTCTGCAGAAGACACGCGTATGAACACATGTGTCTGCATTAACACAGAAGAGCACACAGCCATGTGTAAATGAGAATCCATCCTTCCAGGGCTGGTATTAGGGGGGTAGATGGAGAAGGGGCCATCTATTCATTTTACTTTAGATGGTTCTGTGTTGTGTTACTGGTTCCAAAAGTCATGTATTACTTTTTTTTAAGAAGATTTTTCAAAGGATGAAATGGTCTCTGAAGCTTTCAATTAAAAACTGTTTTTAAGAATGAAAACAGAGAGGAAAGGTGGTTGGTCTGACAACCCTCCTGCCCAGTTTCGTTTCGTTCTCTGCCTCTAGAAGAATGCATCGTGTGGAGCATTAAACGTACAAGTCTCTTGGCAATAATCCAGTCGGAGCTTGCCCCACTAAGAGTGAACAGGGGCTGCCTGACAAAGCATAATTAAATGCACCGAACAACTAAAATATCCATATAATTACCACAAAGCTGATGTACTTGCATACATCCTTCCAGGGGATGATGGTATTGCGCCTACCTGAGCACAAAGACAGCGTGAATGGGACAATCCTCCCAGCTCTTTGATTCACCTAAAATTACCTGATTAATCCGCAGATTGCCACGGGGGAAAAATAATCTTCTGTTAAATATCTTTGTCCAAACAGAATCAAGTTATTAAATTCTTATGTGGAGGCAGTCATTCCTTACTTTGAGAAAAAGAAAAAAAATGAAATTCCAAATTACAATAAAATATTTGTTTTATCTAGCTAGGTAAGTCTTATGGGTGTATTATTTATTGAAACATTTTCATGTTATTCTTGGACTTTATTTGTTAGAGCACTTTTAGGTTCACAGCAAAACTGAGAGGAGGTACAGGATTTCCCACACATGCCACACACCCACATATGCATCGATTTCCCCATTATCAACATCCCCACCAGAGTGACACATTTGTGATAATCAAGGAACGCACACTGACAAATCGCTATCACCCGAAGTTTCTAATTTACCTGAGGGTTCTGTCTTGGAGTAGTACATTCTAGGGGGCTGGACAAATGTATAATGACAGGTATCCATCACAATAGTATCATATAGACTAATTTCATTGCCCTAAAAATCCTCTGTACTTGACCTATTCATCCCTCCCCTCCCCTCTAATCCCTGGCAACCACTGATCTTTCTACTATCTCCACGGTTTTGCCTTTTCCAGAAGGTCATACAGTTACAACCATGAAGTACAAAGCCTTTTCAGATTGGCTTCCTTCACTTGGTAATAGGGTTTTAAGTTTCTTGTGTGTCTTTTCTTGACTTGATAGTACATTTCATTTCATGCTGAATAATATTCCATTGTGTGGATGTACCACAGTTTATTGATCCATTCACCTACTGAAGGACATCTTGGCTGTGTCCAAGTTTTGGCAAATATGAATAAAGCTGCTCTTAACATCCATGTGCAGGTTTCTATCTACACATAAGTTTTTAACTTTTTCAGTAAATAGAAGGAGCACAATTGCTGGTTCATATGGAGTCTTGTAAGAAACCACCAAACTATATTCCAAAGCGGCTGCGCCATTTTGCATTCCTACCAGGAAAGTTTCCCATTGCTCCACATCCTTGCTAGGATGTGGTGCTGCCAGTGACCTGGATTTTTTTTTTTAAGATTTTATTTATTTATTTGAGAGAAAGAGAGAGCACAAGCATAAGCAGGGGAAGCGGTAGAGGGAGAGGGGGAAACAGGCTCCCGCTGAGCAGGGAGCCTGATGTGGGGCTCGATCCCAGAACCCTGGGATCATGACCTGAGCCTAAGGCAGACACTTAACCGACTGAGCCACCAAAGTGCCCCTGGATTTTGGCCATTCTGAGAGGTTTGTAGTGGTATATCATTGTTTGAATTTCCATTTCCAAATGTTTTTCATTTGGCAAAAGCAAAACAAAGCAAAAACACCAAACCTCAAATAGCCTCAAAGATCACTAATGGGAACACGATTATACAAATTATGGCAACCTATGTTATGGGCTAAATAATGTCTCCTCCCCCACCCAAAAATCATAGGTTAAAAGTCCTATACTTAATACTTCAGAATATGACTACAATTGGGAATAGGGTCTTTAATTAAGTTAAAATGAGGTCATACAGATAGGCCCTAATACAACGTGGCTGGGGTCCTTGTAAGAGGAGGAGATTAGCACACAGACATGGACAAAGGGAAAACCACATAAGGACACAGGGACAACACAGTCATATGCAAGCCAACAAGAGAGGTCTCATAAGTAACCAACCCTGCCAACACCTTGACCTCAGAATGCCAGCCTCCAGATCTGTGAGGAAATGAATTTCTATCATTTAAGCCTCCTAGTCTGTGATACTTCATTATGGCAGCTCCCACACCAACACAACCTACATTATAGAATACTCTGCAGTAACTGACAAGAAGGAGCAAGATTTTAAAGTATTGACCTTAAGCATATTCACAGTATATCGTCTGGATATATGGATGTATTGTCAATCTTCAAAAACATAAGAAGCACTAGATAGAAGGGAAGTGCTATAAAGGAAAATCTTTTGGGCAAGACTTATAGATCAGTATTTATCAGTTGCATAATTTTCTTTCTTAGGTGTCTTCCATTTCAAATATTTCACATAATTTTGAATCTTGCTAAAATCTCTGGTGTACCCAAATTAACATTTAGGGGATAGAGGAAGGAAACATAAAATTAAAAGTCTTTTGAAAGGATGACATTTTAACCTGAGTATCCTAAATTTAAAAAATGTGCTGAATTCTAAACCCCAATTTCAAAAATTCTGAATTTCTATTGGAACCTCAGGAAAGCATAAGAAAGACTGTAGTTGTCATTTCTAGTTTGAGAGGTACTGTGACCCCTACCATAGCCCCCTCACCACCAGGTCTTGGGGAGAAAAATAGCTTTCGATGGAGGAAAGTGACTTTAACCCATAGGAATTCTGGGGTCACAGCTAGAAAGAGGTCTTTGGAGAACAAAAGGCATTTGGAATTATTTGTTGTGTCCTGAAAATCTATATCCAATTTGCGTTCAACTCCATATCATATCTGTGATTTCTTTAACATAAAATAGTGTTTACAAGGCTTCCATTCCTTACTTCTAGGTAAAATGAGCACTCCAAGAGATGTACTGGCTTTCTCTGTGGTTTGAGGAGCCCTGGTGCATGTTGCCATGTGGTCAGGGATGGTCTGGCAAGCTCAGAGATGATACTGGGTATCAATTATTTTCTTGTTCTAAAATACCAATGGCCCACGTTCAACTCTCCTGCCTGAAGGTGGTTACTTGATGAAGATGTGAGAATCATAACCAGCATATTTAGGACCTAGTACATCCCTTGTGTCATGCCAAGTGCTTTTCATGCATTGTTTTCCCCTTAATCCTTCTAATAAGTCAGTGAGTCTGGTACTATGATCATCCTCATTTTAAAGACGGAGAAACTGAGGCTCAGAGGCATAAAGTATATCTTTTCAAGTCAAGCTAATAGTAAATAGGAGAGTCAGGCTGTGGACACAGGCAGTTCTGCAGATCCTATAAACCTTAACTACCATGCATGCTCTCTCTGTATTACTGAGTGATGTCAACCAGGTTAAAAGCTCCATGCTCTACATGAACTTCCAGAACTCAGAATAATCTGGAGTTCTACTGTACAAGGAGGGGCCACAGACACAATCATTAATACAAATCCAGTTGCACAAAACTCTGACTTCCTTTGCTCAAGCTTCCCAGCATTGGATGTCAGCAGTTTCTGTATCCTCGTTTAAAAACATGTCCCTAAGAAATTATATCAAGGGATGATTGTTATTTTAATTTTGAGAACACAAACCTGTGTATGTGTGTGCCCGTGGACTTCTTCCCTAAGATGGCATTCTGGGCTCTATCTCACTTTGCCCCAGAATCATCTATAAACTGCATTGCAGGGGAGAATCTTATACCCTCTTTTTTTTTTTTTTTTTAAAGGAACTGAATTTACGACTCCATTTGTAACACGTATCTGCACATAACAATTGGCGACTTACACTCTGGTCATTAAAGCAGATCAAATGATAAAGGACAGCAAATCACTGGGGTCCACGTTATCATTCATCCTAGCAGATATCAGCACCTACTCCTGTGTCTCAGTGAGACAATAATTTCCAGGATTTTGCCTATGCACATAAAATGGGTCCTTAATTGGGAGGCCTTCAAATACCCCCAGCAATTTAATGAGTCCTGGGGCACTGCTGGAATTGCGATAAGAACTAGGGCTCAGATGATTAAAGTTACAGTTGAGGCATCTGAAAAAGCAATCAGTAATTCAGAGTGTATCAATGAAGGCACATTTCTCTCCATGTCAAACCAAAACAATGGCAGGCGGACTTTCAGAAATTCAAGGTCACCCGAAAATAACGTAAGACCCCAGAGATGACTCCTGGGTTCTAGTCTTTTTTCACTATGAGTTCCAATTGAGTTAATTGCTCGGCGCCATGTTTTACACTGGCAAGGGACCCTATACTACCATAAGAATATTCTCCTTGATATTCCTACTTTTTAAGGAGTGCTTAGACTTCTTTCTCCTCTGGGAAACCTCCCAATGTCAATGTCAGGACCCAAAGAGTTCCTGGGTTCTCCTAACTTCTCAATCCAAACTCTACCTACATGACCCCATCCATTCTGATGACTTAAAGACCATGTATACTCCAAGGCTTCCAAATATGGCACTAATCCCATTTACTTGAGTGCCAAATTCATACATATCCATCTTTATGCAAGTGTCTTCTAAACATCTTCAACACCTTACCTACAACTTAATTTGTTTTCTTCTCCCTTAAACCCAGTATTTATTCCTCCTCCTATTTCTGTCATTTCATTGTTACCTGCATCCACCTAGAACATTCCAGAATGAAACATGAGAGCCCATGTCATTTCCTCTCACATCTCCACAATTAATCTACAAGGTACATTGACTCTCCCACCTCATGTCTCATAGATCCACTCTGTTCTCTTCACTCCTATAGCCATTATTCTCACCCAAGCTTCCTTCATTTCTCACCTGCAACAGCCCCTATCTGATGTTCCTCTCCTGTCTCCTTCCACTGCAATCCATTCTCCACACTGCAGGAAGAGTTATCTTTCTAAATAGAAAATTTGATCCACTTCAATGGTTCCCAATTGTCCTTAGAGTAAAAGCTAAACTCCTTAACTTGCCTTAACAGAGCCCTAAGTTATCTGGTCCTTACTTATCTCTAGGTTCATTGACTGTGGCTTTTCCCCATCATCATCGATAAACTCAAATAGGCATGCACACACACACACACACACACACACACACTGCTCCACTTTCTGCTCCAAGAATACACAATTCCCTTTACCTGCAAGCCTTTAACATGCCATTTCCTCTACCTGTAAGATACTGGTCTTAGTCATATTTATATGTTCCTCCCCATTCCTCAGCATCTATCAAAATCCTAAATCCCTGAGATTCTTAATAAATTTGAGTGAATGAAATCTTAGGACTTCTTTGTATAACTTTTTACCCTCCACCATCTTCTTTCATACCATTATTTTACTCTCCTTTCATTGTTAGACTCACGTGATTTCTCTTGTTTTAATATTCTTATGATTTAATGAATCTGTGCCCTTATTTTAAGCCATCTCAAACCCTTTTTGGAACTAGAGATGGAATAAAGGCAGCCATAAAATTAAAACAAATATGGCCATTACCTGGTGCAGGAACCCCCCCCCCCCCACACACACACACATCTGTGCTTTTTGAAATGCTGAAGACCGTTAACACTTCATGAAAAAAGTCATCATATATTTATGGCAATATGAGTTGCCCGTCTATCCGATAAGCCTGAGACAGGAAGGCCTTTCAGTAATATTGATCTCGGAGAATAAAAGGAGCGTGTCATTGTTTTATGGTAATAGTTTACAACAGCTTCACGGTGATTAATAATTGCATTCATAGAATTCCTGCCCTCTAAGAGATAGGTTCTGTTTGCATTCTGCCTGTCACTCACCAGGAGGCTGAGAGGCTTGCTGAGGGTCAAGACTGGGCATAAACCTTCTCTGTGCAGCTTTCCTATCACCACCAAGAGGGAATGATACCTTCCTCCCATGTTTCATCTTTTTCCTGCTCCTATCATGGCATCCCTGGCATTATGCTGCAGTTAGATTTAAGACCCTGAGCCTCCAATGGAGTTAAGAATCCATAAGAACAAGGACTTTATTCCCTTAAAAAAAAATCCTAGGAGAGGACATGGTATATAAGGAGGGAGGGTGTGAGAGAGCAGGAAAGAGAGACAAGTAGGAGACAACAAAGGGAAAGAGGGGGAATGAAAGAAGAGCAGGGAGAGGGGAGACCTATTCACTCCTGAACCATACACAAACACACACACACACACACACACGTGCGTGCGCGCGCTATCCTAAATTCATAGTATTAACAGCTCCAGGCAGAATAATGCAACATTTCGGTGAAATTATGGCTTCAAGAAGCAGATTATCAGCATTCTGATAAACATAAACATTTGTTTATGTTTTTATTATCCCTTTTTTCCACTAGACCAGCACTGCCCTAAAGAACTTTCTGCTGTGATGGAAATGTTCTATCCATCTGTATGGTCCAACAGGGTCACCTCTAGCCACATGTGACCAGTAAGCATTTGAAATGTGGCACTGAATTTTTAATTTCATTTCATTTAAATTCATTTACGTGTAAATGTAAATAGCCAGGTGGGGTTCATGGCAGCCATATCTGTCAGCAAGGGTGGAGATTATAGGCTCTGGGAAGGTAGGGGCTTTGTCCATTTTGTGCCCTACTTAGAGTAGGTATGTCATAGATGTCTGTGGAATGAAGGGAGGAAGTAAGAATTAAAAGAATAACAATTTAATTGACTGAGGTGTTTCCCCATAAAGCAATACTGAATGTTACTACATAAGCTATAATAATCACAGAGAGTAGTAACTAACATTTCATGAGCACCACCTACATGCCAAGCCCTGCACTGGGAACTTTGCAGTCATCATCTCATATCCACTCAGGAATCTTGTGGGGCAGATGTAATTATTTTTCTGATTTCACAGATGTGGCAACTGAAGCACAAGAGGTTCAAAACTTACCCAGGATCACACAGCTAGCAAGATAGAAGAGCAGGATCCACATTCAAGCAATATACCTGCAGAGACTAAACTTTTAACCCCTATAGCCAAGGTTTCCCTCGGGCATCGCTTGATCCCTGGTGGATGCTTCCCAGAGGGCCCTCTCTGCCCTCCAAGAGCTATTACCTACAAAAGATGGCTTTGGAGGCATGGAAGAGTGGCAGGAAGCATGGTACTGCGAGCCACGGCTCCATCACTATCTGCACATGCCCTGTCTGTGGTACGGTGTGGGCTGAGACATAGACAGAGGGTGTCTAACCCAGTCAGGGGTGAACAGGGAAGGTTTCCAAAGCAGGTGATATCAGCAAGCTGAATCTCGAAAGGTGACCAGAAGTCTCTAGTTTATCAGGTCAGGTGAAGGTGGTCACACCTGCTCAAAGGTATAGTTCCCTCACGAGGAATCATATCATGCCCAGATGCCAAGAGGCAGATGCATAAGTAAATGGTCTTTGGCCTGGGTGAGTGACTCTGTCTCCCTGTGTCTCCATATTCCCACTGCTAATAGTACGTAGCTATAAAAAAAATCATAGAAACATGCAGCAGAGTTAAGCAGAACACACCTAATGTTCCATTCATATCAGCTACCTTTATTTCTAATGTTGATAATCACCATAATCATTAATTATTATTATTTTACATCCACAGAATGCTTTGTGTGAAATCTGTTCTTAGGCCACTCCATGCATACTCTTTTCCCTTAAAAAAAAAATAACAATACTTAGAATTTGAGCAAAACTTTCAAGTACCAGCGTTTGTTGAAGGAGCGCTGGGTTGAATCTGAAGAGATGAGTTTGAGAAAGGGAAAGCAGGAACGGGGTGGCTGAGAGGCTCAAGGGTGGGAGGAGCATGGGAGGAGGACGGAAAACATTCTGTTTACAACAGCTCCCACCCATTCTGTCTTAAACTGGGCCTATTTTTCTCATTGACACTCTCTGCTTGGATATTTGAGTTTGTGGCCCCTGTTGTTTAAGGGATACAAAGAATAAGACCAGATCAATATTTTGGGGGTTTATTTCCTATCTATTTATTACTCATTCTTCTGCTACCTTGGGTCCAGAAAGGATTAAATTGGCTCATCTTGACAAACACAATACAGCAAAATAAAATAGGTGTATTTATCTTGTTAATAGGTGATAAAAGGGAAGAAATGAAAGCATGGGTAGGAAACAAACTGATGCCAGGAATTCAGTTCATATGAACACAAAAAGTCTCTGTTCACTGAGTGAGAGCCAAAAAGTTTTGTCCGGATTTTCCTACTATTCAACACACAGGGGAATCTTATCATTAATTCACAAAATACCTATCTTATGAAAATAAACCAATGATTCAATTTTATCATAATTATTCAAGGAAGAAGCGGAAAGAAATTTTGCCATGTAACAAATATGACAGCCACTGTTACCTGAGGACTCATGCTACACCTGATTGCATCTCTCCCTATGCATAAGGGGAGCCTCACAACCACGATGCAGGCACTCACTATCACATCCCTCGCGGTATGGATGAGAAAATGTGCTTACCAGAGTCAAGAGAAACGCTTGAGTTAAGAAGCAGAGTTGAGGTTTGGACCCCCTCATACCCCACCATGATAACATGGTGACATCTATATTTTTAGCCCTTGTGCAGACAACTTGAGATGTGAATAGTCGGGACACATCCTCACAGTGGTACGGAGGGTGTTTCTACTTCTTGCCATATCCGTGGATATTTGGCCCTGGTATTACCCCAAATTGCAGTCTTATAAAAGCAGTTCTAGGAGGGAATTAATGCAATCCAGTCCATGCACACAACTCTCTGTGGATCTGCCATCTCCCGGGTTCACTTTCCCAATAGCTGGAGGAATGGATGGAAAAGACAGCCTTCTCCAAATCCTCCCTAGATATTGTTTCTCATCCTCACCTTCTTACTGATTCAGGGGACAGGGAGGCCAAGCCACCTTCATTAGCAAGAACCTGATAGGATACCACATTATGTGGTTAATTAAGTATGGGCTACCATGTACTCTTCTCTTCCTGTATGCTTGAATTTAAGGCATCTAAATCCCTCTTAAACGACACTAGAATTCTACATTAGAAATTTAACCCACTGTTGATGCTAGACACCAAGACACGGGAGGAGTTTTCCTTCTAATGCTACTCATATCCACGTACCAGCACACATTATAAGGCTTTGTGTGCAGCCGAAGGGGGAATAAATCCTTTGATTCAGCTAACTGAAAGGAGGTGGCTGTTTATAGGAAAATAAAACCACTCTGCTCTTAGCCACCACCAACAGAAAACAATGTTACAAAGAGCCTCTGGCAACACCTAATCAGATGCCTGCCTTCAGAAGAAATTCACAACCAGAATGTTCTACCCCAAAACAAGACTACTGCAATTCCTGCAAAATAATTGTTACATTTCCAGCCTCTGAAGCATCAGATGCCCCACAGAAGGCAATAGGGGCAGATATGAGAAATGAACATGGTTTCTTTATGAATGAGACGATGACAGAATAATTTAATTCTGAGACTTCAATGTACAACCATCTAGTGAAGCTATTGTATTTTACAGGCTGCATTTTACCTCTTCAGAAATCTTTTTTTTTTTTCTCTTATGACATTAGTGTAGAGTTGTAGGGATGCTTTACACTTCTGATTCCAGGCCTGTAAAATATACGGCATACTTGCAATGACAGAAATATAGGACTTTACATCTTTCTGTCCTAACAATGCCTCCCTACATTCTCTTTCATTGTAGTTTTATATAAAACCATCCACACATCTGCTGAAATTAGTTTATGAAAATGTATGTCTTTTTTTCTCCTCTCATTAAATCTTTATCAAATTTAAAATGACTGTAAATGGCTGCTTTCTCTCAACTCAAAATTAAATATGTTACATAGAGAGCCAGGACAAAAATTGAGGCTACAAATGTATTTTGCATTTGGGGAACAGGTAATAGGATGAAAAGGTTGAAGGCACCAAACAAACAAACAAACAAACAAAAACCAAAACAACCACTGCAGAATTCATCCAATGTAAGCATATATGCTTAAACTTTTTTTAATCAATAACCTAGAGGACAGGCCTGTGAGTATACAGCAGGGCCTCTGAATCAGGGGTCATTTTTGTCTAAACAGGGGACATCTGGTTTTCACAAGTAAAGGGAGAGCTACTGGTCAGCAAAATCCAGGATGCTGCTAAACATTTTACAATGCACAGGAATGTTCCCACCCAAACATAACACCATCAGGCCCAAGATGTCAAAAGTACCATGGTCGAGAAACCCTGATCAGATATACCTCATAAAAAAAATTATTCCGAGAAAATGTATTAAGTTAAGGGAAATATCTTTGCAACCAGAATATAATACTCCTCCAACGACTGTGCTTAAATTTGTCATTAACGAGGGGCAGGGGGCAGGGGGGGATACCTACTATTGTCAGTAATATCTTGTTATGGTAACAGAGATGACCAGTTAACTTGTAGGAAGGTGACAAAAATGTGTAAAGCCACTCTCTTCAACAAGCCCTATCACTTGGGTTCCCTCTGTGATTGGATGGCTGCCTTTTCCCTTCCTGAAATTAAAAAGAACGGATGTTCTCTTCACCGTCATCTTTCAGAATGATGAATAAAAGGTTTAATTTACTGACTGCTAAAAATAAAAGCCTTCCCATAACTCTTAAGAGTCATTTGGTGTAGCATAAAGGCCGGTTTAGAAATCTGGATTACGAATTCTAATTTTAACACTCGGTATTAGCAAACTTTAGGCGTAAATAAATATGTGATTTGTCCATGCATGTAGAGATGTACAATACGCACGCACATTCATGTGGCTACACACAGAATTAGCACATGGTCCAAAAACGGGTGCTTTTTCCCTGATAGACAACCGCAGCCAAGGATTCTGGCGACTGCAGCCTGCACATTAAAATGATTGAAAGTCAATATGAGGTTCCAGAATGTGCTGTCAGTCCATTCAACGCCTACCAAATTTTTATAACATATAATTCATATAACTCCCATTTCTGCATAGTCCAATTAGCTTCAAACAGGTATATAATTGTTGGTCTTGAGGGATCTGTTAGGCCATTATTACCAAATTATCCACTAGATAGCAAGATGACATTTCCAAATCCATTTCACTTATTGCCACAGGTTCCAAACCGGGCCTTTCTGGCAGACTATATAACTCTACTGTACAAGAAATCTGTTAGGCAATCTGTCACATAAACACAGATAGGAAATGTACATAATGCAATGCTTGAAGGAAAAAAAGTCCAATAGACCATGAACTTTTAATGAATGGATTTTAACAGTTTGCAATCTGGTGTGCCGTTTTCAAAGTTTTCCTGTTGAAAAGGAATGTGACTCGCGTTTTATGTTTTCCTAGACTTGATTTAATTAAAATGACAAAGAGTGAAAATACATTTTTCACTCCTGCAAAAAGAAAACCACAGGAAGAAAACAAACCCTTGCTTATTAGTATTCTAGGCAGGGGCTGTTTGCCTTCCAGTTTGGCAGTGGTTTGGGAAATTGGGGCACTTTTAGCTCTCATTAAACTCCTTTCTAGCATGTGCCATATCAAAGTAGCACAGGTAAAGTAATCATGATCCCATCATGACGCCTGTCTGTCTGGCTGTCCTTCAGCCCTTACCATATTCCTGACTTTAAATAAATATAATTAGGATATTATACATAGTAAGTATAATTGACTATGTAGAGTAAACATAATTAACAAGAACAGTAATACTAACAAGCAGATGTTCTTATCCCTATTTTATAGATAAGGCAACTAAG
This sequence comes from Leptonychotes weddellii, assembly GCF_054177405.1. NCBI lineage: Eukaryota > Metazoa > Chordata > Mammalia > Carnivora > Phocidae > Leptonychotes > Leptonychotes weddellii. The sequence continues at coordinate 30,960,678 of NC_138373.1, forward strand.
GCTCCCTAACGTTAAGTAATTGGCCATCCCTCCCTCCAGCTCTGCCCCCATAGTTATGCTTCACTCACCACTTGAACAGAGAAGGCATCAGTACATATTGGTCAAGTAAAGAAAGTATTCCAAAACCCTTCTAGGTCACTAGGGTGCCTTTTGCATAAGAATTCTTTTTTAAGTTTTAAAATTTATTTAAATTATTTATTTTAATTTTTGAAATGTTATCATTTTATAAAAACAATATGATTTAAACCAAATGCCCTGACCCTTTGAAATTATTCAATTGGGAATCTTTAAAAATTTGACAAATAGTCTAGAAACCACAAATATTCTTAAAGCACCTACTACGTGTAAGACGCTGTCTTGACTAATAAGGATGATGAATCAAATGAGCCTTATCTTTAAAGAGCTCAAAGGCTAGGAGGTAAAATCAACAACTGATTTGATAGGCTGGCAGGATATCGCCAATGCTCTGGGCTTTTCTAGCTCCTAACGTAGTCCTTTGCTCATCTCATGCTTTACATCCTCTCAGGTGGTACTGACTATGATAATGTATTAAATCACACCCAGCCTGTTGATCTCAATGTTACAGCTTCAGCCCAGAGAGAGCTTTTCCCTGAGCTTCAGATGTATAAACACGGTGGTTAACCAGATAGCTCTGTGTGATATCCCACAAGCCCCTGAACGATTACCCAGAAAATCCCACACAAAACCCATAATTTCTGATTGCTCATGTTTCCTGTTCTTACTCTCTCTGTTGATGCACACCCATCCGCCCTATTACCTGAAGGTGGAACTCTGGAGGTCACCCCAAATCACTCTTCTTGCCCCTCATACTTGGCAGCCTTGACCATGAGTGTCTCCCACATATGTCCCTGCTCTGTCTCCACCTCATGGGAATCTTACGAACTTCTGCCTGGAGTGTGTACCTCGGCTTCCTGACTTCTCCCCTGGCTTCAGTCTCCCTCAGATCCATTTCCCATTCAGCCTCCAGAGAAACATGTGGAAAATAAAAATCTGGCCACCCTCTCTTCTGCTTTGAGCCTTCATATGAGTCCCCATTCCCACAAAAGGCAAAGCCCCAGCTCATCAGGTCGTGTGGGCACTGCCATTTTTTTTTTAAAAGATTTTATTTATTTATTTGACAGAGAAAGACATAGCGAGAGCAGGAACACAAGCAGGGGGAGCGGGAGAGGGAGACGCAGGCTTCCCGCCAAGCAGGGAGCCCTATGCGGGGCTTGATCCCAGGACCCTGGGATCATGACCTGAGCCGAAGGCAGATGCTTAACGACTGAGCCACCCAGGCGCCCCTGGGCACTCCCATTTTTTAGTATTCTGCTGGCTCTAACCTTGCATTTTATCCTCTAGCAAAACCAAGCTAGTTTTTGTCCCTCCCCTGGCTCTCCTCACACCCTGCATTCGCTCTGCATCACAAACCTGTCTTTTTTCCTCTTTGACATTTTCCTCTTATTGTACCTTCTGCCTGGGATGTTGCTTTCTGAGCCCCTGAGTGCCTGCAACATGCCAAGCACTGTGCCTAGTACTGGGGAAAGCATGTTGAATAAAGCAGATGCCACCCTTGCATTGTGGAGTTTACAATCTGCCTGGGGAAAGTGACAAACCAAGTAAAGAAACACACGTATGATTTTAATTGTGGTCCACATTAGGACAAGAGACTGAAGAGAGTGCTGTGAATGAGCAGAATAACTTCTTCACATGATACTTTGTGAAAATCTCTGCTACTAAGGACCACTACACTATACATGATCTGTTTATGTATATGTCTCTACCACTACACCAGAACCTTTTTGAGTTTCAACACTGTTCAAATAATCACTTTTGGTTCTAGCCAGGAATATACATGGGCATTCAATAGCATTAAATGAATTAATGGATGGATGGATGAGTGGATAGATACATAGATAGTTAGTTGGATGGATGGATGCACAAATTAAAGAATGAATTAGTAAATGAAAGAACATTTTTCCCTATCATTTCAGCTTTATAAATCACTGATTAAAATTGTGTCCTTGGTAACAAGTGCATCTTAGAGGCTCTCATCTATAAGCTTGTGAGGATGTCCTTTACCTGTGGGAGAGAAGTTACTGAGCACACTGGGCATTTTCAAGCATTGTTAAGGCTCCTGCTCACATCCTTGAGAGATTTTCAGAAAGGTCCTTGTGCGCTAGAGAGTTTCTGCGGATAAATGCTTCACAAGGAAAAAGCAAAACAATGCAAAACCTCCTAAACAAGGCATGCTTGACTAGAATGGGGGGGTGGAAAGATTAGCAGCAGAAGGATCCTTTATAGGAAGGAGCATCTTTGTTTATTTCAGTTTTGTTCTGATTGTGGTAGAAGAGAGAAGGGGGGGGAATTAGAAGATAGGATGGGGGATCCTGCAGGAGGAAAGAAAGAAGGGGTCTTCATGCTTCTGAGTTGGACAGGATTTGACATGAAATGAATATACCTTTCCTTAATGTGGAGAGAACTGCAATGGCTTGCCCATATCTATGTGAAGACCAAGTGGCAACATTTTAGGTAAATCCAGGGACTAAAAACTGGTTGCCAAGTTCCTTTCTAATGAAATGTTAAAGCAATATTTTCCAGTGTGTCCTGCAGAATTGCCAGGCTGTTGTTCCAAATACTGATTTCTGGAACCCACTTCAGGATCAGAAGCTCTGAGGGTGGGACTCAGAAATGTGCATTTTTATCGGATTCCAAAGTCTGAGAATCCCTGTTAAAAGATGCCCTCCCTGCCATGTCTACCTAATGAAGCAAGGTAGGACAAATGAAAGGGGGCAGTATGTGAAAGCACATCATGGAGACAAAGCTTGAGTTATTGGGAATTACAAAGAGAAAAGAAGACTCATTTTCAGTAATTTTTGCATACCTGAAAAAGGATTTGCTAAGGAGGTTTCTAGAGGACGGAGAGAAGAGTATTCATTTCTAACCAGAAATATAAATATTCAAGCATTCTCCCTTAAATGCTTCCTCTTAAAGCATGAAAGTGCCACCCTGGAAACCTTCTGAGAGGCTACCACTAAGTCAACCCCAGTCCCCCTGCTCTTCCAACCAGATGTTTCAGGGCCAGACAGAATTAACCCTTTCTATCACCTGGCAGCTTGTGAGGGCAGCTTGGTAGATAATTAGTCTTAATGGGCCAAAGAGCTTGCTGACCAAGCCTGTGAATTCCTTGGCCAATTTTTAGAAAGTTGTTCTGGCAAACACATGAAATTGTCAGCCTACTGATCTTTCTAGGAATTGACCCCATCGACAGGGAGTCACCCTATTGGTAATACATGATCCATACCTGCCCACAGGTGGCTAAGTCAGGGGTATGCCCCTGATTCAGTAGCGCAAGTACTCCTTTCCCTGGTCTTGGAGTAAGAGAGAGAGCTTTGAGTTCATCCCTCTCCAGGGGCTAAAGCTATGAAATGTAAAACTGGGGCTACATTCCTGCTATGTAAGACAGCCAGTCAGAAATGAGAGAAAATGAAGCTGACAAGCAGAGAACTGGAGAGAGAGTCCAGCGCAGGACTGTAAGGAAGTGGCATACACAGGGGACAGCTGGCTCCCTAAGGACTTCTGAGTCCTATTTATTCCCCTCTCTTTTCCCCTTCCCCCTTCAAAATTCTGGCAACCACTTGAAAGTGGTTGCATCAGACTTTATTAAACCTACCCCACCTTATGGCTGCCATCTACTCAACTCTAACCATCCCCCCTCACTGGCACTGGCAGCTGGCTCAGTGCCTCTGCACCACCATGACTGGTCACCGTTCAACATTCTGGCCTCCCACGTCTTTCTCATCATTAATTCTGATTAATATCTTCTACTCTGCCTCAACCATATACTCTATGGACCATTCTTGACCTACTCACAAGCTCTAAAACCTAAGCATCTCATGTTCTGAGTGCCACCTTCTACCTTCCAGGTCATTTATTCTGTTCATTACCACACTTGTCCAATCTTGTTGATGTCTCCAGTCCCTTGATCATACCCATTCATTGTTGTTCTCAGATACCTTCTCTTTCCAAAATTCTCAGCCTAAATGCCATAGGCCAGGGCATAAACCACTCCCTGGCACACGCCCTCCACTCCCTTACCCCTCCCATGTTCTTCCAGACAAACCTCAAACACAGGTAAGCGCAACTCTCTTGGAGACATGAGACACCTACTCTCCCATTTCCCCCATGCCCCAGTCTTCTCATCTCCCTTCTCTCCTCTCCAATCTCCTACTTCATGCTGTGGACTAACTGCCTTTGCCTGCTCATAAACGTGCATGTATTTGAACATGGTCACATGAGTCCCAAGTATTTTGGTTCAAGACTTTCTGAGCATTGTTTTTATCTTTTCATTGAAATTTTTGAGAGGGAATCAGATTGGCCTGGTGGTTTGGGCAACATGGGAACTGCCCTTGGATCAGATGTTCACCTTGGTCCATTCAGATGTGTATGCAAAATATAAGGAAAGAGCTTGGAAGGGGTAGCTCCTGGGGAAGGGGAGGCTGGGGAAGTACCCCAAATAACATGCCTACACATCTATGAAATATTGTGGGCTGGAGCTGCTTGTGAGTTGCTTAGCAACTAGAAGTAGTTCTGAGCCACACTCAAGAGAATAGTGGTTTGGGGAAACAATTTGTGAAAGCGTCAGGGAGAATATATTGCCTTGAGCTCTAGTCAACACCTCCCTCTCCCCAAATTACAGGTTGGATGACCTGGCCAGCCAAAGAGGCATGGGGGCAGGGGCGGGAGGGAGGCAGTGGATGGCTCTCATTCTTCCATGATCCCATCACTTACCCTGGCATTTCTTCAGGGCCTAAGCAGAGGCACAGACCGAGGTAAGAGCCACAGTGATTTCTGCCGAGCTTACAGCATGTTAATCACGCCTGTCAGACTCCCAGGGAAGGAGAGGTTGGCTGTCCTGACAATCTACATTAACGTGGGTGGATGGTGTTTGATTATACCTTCATGACGGCGGTTTCCATTTGCATCTTTCATCAGCGACTGAAGGATGTGTTATCTGCCCTGACCGTCCTGTAGTCTCATGCTCCTTGCTAGTACGTGGCTGACCTCAGTGAGAACACAGCCTTCAGACTGCAAGAGGCATCGATGGGCTCGGGTGGGACCCAGCTGCCCTTGAATGCATGGGTTTTTATAACAGAGTCGTCCCATAAAAATGGACTGGGTAATTTTCGTCTGGGATCAGTCTCCAGGATACCTCTCAAACCTACAGAAGCTCAGACTATTCTCAGAGTGCAGAACTTGAAGCCACAGGCAGTAAGAATACAAAAAAAAAAAAGAGAAGAAAGAAAGAAAAAGAAAAATGCCCCCCGATTAGAGTCATCCACTGGCCATATCATCAGTTGCAAAACTCAGCAAATATGTACAAATAACCAACCTAGTGCCATGTACAATGCTAAGAGAACTGCAGATACAGTGGGGGGGAAATGAAAGAAATACTCTTGATGCCTGGGGTCCTTTAGGTACAAACCATATCTTAGTCACAACTGAATTGCTTACACCTAAGGTGAAGCTCTTGTATGGTGCTCAGTAAATCTCTACTGAATTCCTGAACATCAATTTCTTGATTTTGACCACCTCATATGTGACCAAATAACACGAACCTCAACTCAGAGGGTTTTAAGAAGTAATAGCAGGAAAGAGAACTGTAAGTAACTTGATACATTTGGTAAATTACCTAAAGTTACTTAAAGGCAGTGAAAGCAATTCACTCCTAAGGATCCCTGTCTACTATCAAACCTGGATAGTCTAAAGAAGTGACCCACAGAGTTTCACATGGCATACTATGGAGAAGCAGTAACCTGGAGAAAGGCGTGAAAATCTGACTGCCTGGGCGTGAACCCCAAACTCCACCACTTCTTAGATGAGCAGCTTGGTCAGATTATTCACTGTCCATGAGCTTCATGCTCTTCATCTTTAAAATGGGAACAACCATACGTCTCACACAGGTTTGTCTCAGGATCAAACTAAGCTAATGCCTGTGAAGCATTTAGCATAGTGACTGACATTTATTAAATGCTAGCTATTAAATAACCAGTAATTAGCAGATTGAGGGGGTCTTTTTTAATTTTTAATTTTAATTTCCTTCCAACCTGGGTTTATCAAAGACATTGACGGGAATTCACAAATGGCCATCTGGTCTTGGATGAGACCACAGTATAAACAGAAGCTCTCTTAACCCAGGTACTCCCCAGGGTGAACAGCAGAGGAATCAGGCCTGGCCACTGTTTCTTAAGGGTCAAGATCAAGAGGCTGGCAGCTTCCCTGTCCTGTCTGAGGGGCCTCATTCATAAAACATCTACAGAGATGGCTGGCCTGCGGTTCCAAGAGAATGGCAATTCCTGACAGGCCTAATAAATGAGGCTGAAACAGCATCAGTGAGTTATGAAATACTTCTAATTGTCAAATTAGGTGCCGAGGACACGGACCAAACAAAATCTAAAACTAAGCAAAACCAAAACCAAAAAGCAACTTGGGCTTTGAAGCTGCAAACAAAGTGAGTTAAGCAGAAATATGTTCTCTATGCTTAGTTCTGCATGGACACTCTTAGAAAACAAAACTCATTTAGCTTAAATTAATAAAACTAAATAAAGTCACTGGAGGTCAGTACAGAATTACTGGAGCATGTGAGAGAAGAGGCTCTGGGTGACCGTTCCTGCTACAAGAGTGAAAACAGCCTGTCCGTTCACTGATGTGGCTGGGGTGATGTATCTGCTCCCAAAATAGTGTCCGTGCAAAAGATGAGAGAAAACGATAGCCTATTAATTTGGTTTTTAAGTCCAGATGAAGAACCTTGAAAATAGCCAAAGAGCCAAAAATACTGAGTAACTCCACATTCGGAGGGACTGTTTCTTCTCTCTATATATAGCGACTCAAAAATAGACATCTCTGATTCTGGGCTTGTGGGACTGAAGTGGGATAATGCCCATCGACTAGAGAGAAAATGTGTAATAAATCCACCCGTGTTGTCAGTTTGCTTAAATGCCACGACCTCTGCAAACTCCCTATGTAAACGTGACCCTCCCCATAACCCAACTGTTCAGTATGCATGTTCTGTTTTATGTCTGTTTTCATTCATCCAACAAATACTCATTGAGTTATGACCATTTTCAGGCATTCTATGTGGCTTGGGGGATATGAATTACTGACTCTTTCCTCAAGCAGCTTACAGTCTAACAGGAGTAATGATAGAAAAAATGAATTATTCACTGATTGCAATTATGGTAAGTGCTGAGAAGAAACTAGGTACGGGAATGACAACTGTTTCCCCCAGAGAAAAGAATATTCAAACTTGGACCTATCCGTCAAATAGAACTTAGTAATTTAGTTTTTAAAAAATAGATGAAAAACATGCAAGATCCTGGCAAAATCATTTAGAGCATGTTTTAAAATAAGGGCAATTCTGCATCATGTATAAGGGGATTAAATATTTGTTTTCTTGAGCATAATGCCAGTGAAGGACAATATACTACATCTTCCATGTATTTCAGTGTTTACAGCTATTGGTACTGTAAAATACTCCAACAGAAAGAAGGTACAGGAAGGAGGAAAATAATTTCACTAGAAATTCAAGATAATGCATTACCATTCCAACAGCCAATTTTAATTAGGGTAGCTCTTGCATTCCCGTAGTCAATACCTCTCTTGAAACAGGTACAACATTTACTTAACATTACTGACCAGCATTTATCTTTTTAACCAGAAAAGAAAGTGCTTATTTTTTTTAAAAGCATTTCCCACATTTTCATGTTCTCCTCCTCGTGTTTCCAAGAATCAAAAAGAGTTTCTCCCTAATGCACTGAAAATAAAGTTCACAGGGGGAGAGAGAGGGCAGAATTTAGCCATTTTAATTGGCTTTTTGACTTTCTTCCCAAGAGAATAACTTCAAAACAATGAAGAGGAGAATGGAAATTATAATATATGGGAAGTTCAGGGTGGGAAGGTGGTGCCTAGAGAAGTCATGGTCTGTGTCATAAATAAATCATAAACTTATGTAACATTGGAACGAGATAAACGGCATCTCTGAGATAAGTCCCTCCACTATTTGATTACCATCAGGCACACAGTTACCAGCTCCTACTCTGATTGAAATTAATAGTCTGGACCCATCAACTGTGTCCCATGTACCATAAAATCTTGCAAACATCATGACTGCAGAATTATATACAGTGATTTACAAGCAATTGCAGGTGATAGGAGAGAAAGTAAAACATGGAACTGGCTAAGTGGGAATGGGGTGAATACTATCCACAATGAAATGATAAACATGATGCCTCAAGCTTGTTCTACAACACATTGCTAAAGGATAGCTTGAAACCACTCGGAAGAAGCAAGGGTGATCCTTAGGATGTAACATGGGTTCACCAGGAAAAAGTGATGGCAAGCAAATCCCCTCCTACTTCTTTAAGGTTCTAGCTAGACTGATGGGCTGAGTAATGCTGCAGACTGAGTGTTGCGTGGTGTTGAGTCAGCTGCGTGAAGGTAAGGAATGTGGGTATAACTTAGACTTATGAATAAGTCATCCATTTGCCCCAGACTGGTAATAAATGGAGCTACCATGTGTGTATATGTCCATACATTCTGACTGGATTCCCAAACTCTTTGGAAACAGGTCTTATGTTTATAGTTTATAATTTAATCCCCTGGGTTGCCTTGCAGATAGGAGAATTTAGTAAATGCTGAAGGATGGATCATTAGCCACAAGTTGTTGGAAGAAAAGAATTAATTGCAATCATGTATATAGACTTTCTCTAAAAAGTATAAAATACCGAGGCACCTGGATGGCTCAGTCGGTTAAGTGTCTGATTCTTGACTTCAGCTCAGGTCAGGATCTTGGGGTTCTGAGATCAAGCCCCGTGTCCAGCTCCATGCTGGGCGTGGAGCCTGCTTAAGATTCTATCTCTCCCTCTCACCGCCTCTACTCCCTCCCCAACCCCCACCTCGTAACTCTCTCTAAAAAATAAAAAGTATAAAATACTTACACACAGGCAATGGGCTATTAGAAAGCCAAGCCAGGGTCTGTGTCTGGTTGGGCATTTTTATCAACAATAGGAAGAAGGACCTGAGAGATATGTTTATCAAATTTACAGATGGTGCAGACCAAGAGTTAGCTCACAAGCAAAGTGACAGAATCATGATTCAAAATTATATTTATAGATCCCAAGAATAGACTGAATTCTATTTTAGTAGTTGCTTCCTATATGCCAGGCACTAAGCCACGTTCATGACATACACCAACTAAGTTAAATGGGTTAATTAATGTATAGGTGACAGATCAAAGCTTTCAGCTTAAGATTAAGGGAGAGTCAGGCATGTGAGACAAAATTATGGGATAGAAGGCTAAAGAGCCTTGTTGGCCATAGAAAAGAGAGGTGGGTAAGGAGCCCAAGTCAGTAAGAAAGCCTTGGCCATTGGAAGTGTAGTAGGCAGAATAATACCCCCACAAAGATGTCCACATCCTGATCCCCAGAACTGGTGAATATGTTACCTTATATGGCAAAAGGAATTTTGTGGGTGTGATTAAATTAAGGCTTTTTTTTTTTTAAGATTTTTTTATTTATTTATTTGAGAGAGAGAGAATGAGAGACAGAGAGCACGAGAGGGAAGAGGGTCAGAGGGAGAAGCAGACCCCCAGCTGAGCAGGGAGCCCGATGTGGGACTTGATCCTGGGACTCCAGGATCATGACCTGAGCCGAAGGCAGTTGCTTAACCAACTGAGCCACCCAGGCGCCCTAAATTAAGGCTTTTGAGACAGAGAGGTCATACTGGATTATCTAGGTAGTACAGTTATCACAGGTGCATTTAGAAGATGTCAGAGATGAGAAGAAGGAAGTGTGATAATGGAATGAGAGGTTGGGGGGGGATGTGCTCTGAAGACAGCAGAAGGGGCCATAAGCCAAGGAGTGTGGCTGACTCTAGAAGCTAGAAAAGGCAAGAAAATGGATCCTCCCTTCGGGTCGCCAGAAGAAATGCAGCCCTGCTAGCACCTTGATTTTATCTCCAAAAGATTCATTTCAGACTTCTGATCTCTCAAATTCTTCCTGCTTTAAGCCACTGAGTCTGTGATCATGTGTTACAACAGCTATAGGAAACCAGAACAGGGAAGGATGAGAAATCCTGAGTATGGCGGGTCTCTCTCATTCACAGACTGGCCTCCGGGCCTCGCCACCTGGTAGTCAGGTCTGACCTCCTGAGAAAGGTGGCGGGAGATTGGGAGGTGGGGGCCACTGTGCGGTGCCTGTTGGAAGTAGTAACTGAAATAGTGACTTCATTTTTTAAAGCTCCATCAGTCGTCCTTCTAGCAAAGTATAATGCTAAAGGCAAAACAAAGGGCAAAGCCTCCCAATTCTTATTCCTGACTGCTGTCTTTCTCTCTGACCTCACATCTATCCTGCCAGTCAATCTGGTCAGCTGTATCTATACAAAACCCACATGTTTTGCTGCATCCATAGCCCCACCTGGGCCCAAGCCACCAACCTCTCTATAGCTCCCAATGGAGTTCCTTGGTTCTGTCTTGGACCTCTTCTCTCTTCTCAAAACCACAGCCACAGGGATCTTAATACACAAGAGAGATCAACTCACACCTAAGTAAATACTGTGCTCACTGAAGATTTCAGGACAGACGGTAATAATAACAATAACAACAATAGCAGCAACAATAATAATAATAAAATTGCTAAACTCTCCTGAAATCCTCAAAACTCTGTAAGTTACCAGTATTAATCTTGTCTTACGGATGAGGAAACGGGTAAAGGGTGGACCAGAGGCTCAAAACTCTGTGATAGTCGGCTTCCCATCACATTCAGACTACGTGTCCAGGTCCTTGTAATGCCTGCCAAGTCATCAACCCATCTCAGGCCTCCATTTACCCTCTGACCTCACCTCCCTACTTGCCTCCCTTTGGGTCCCACCTGTACACACCTCTGGCACCCTGACACCCATACGCAGACTTCTCTGACCCCTGACTCCACACATGACGCTAAGTAAGATACCCAGTCTGGCTGCTGAAAAGCATCACAGGGTGTCTCCTGGATTAACTAGGCCTGCACTATCACTACACGCCACTCTGTCCATGCCTCTGTGCGAGCCTTGGAAGGCTTACTTTCTGTATCTCCTCTGTCCATTGGCTTAGTATACACCTGGCTTACCATAATAGAACAAGGCATCATTCTTGATTCTCTGTTCTGTATTCATACCCAGAGAATCCTCCATTCTCCTGACGTTATCCAAAAACATCTGCTTCTCTCCACAAAACCTGTCACCTTCACCTTAGTTCAAACACTTCTCTGTCCTGACCTGAGCCACTACAGGAGCTTCCTAACTACCTGCCTTTCACCCTGTACCTGCCTGACACATCGTCCACAGTGCAGCCAGGGTGACCTTTCTAAAACGCAAACTGAACTTTGTTTGCAAGCTCTCCATGTTTCTCTATCACTTACTGGGTGAAGTCCAAACATCCCTTGTGACCTTCCCCCTACCTGTCTGGTTTCCTCTCACGCCTGGCCTCCCCCTCCCCAAGTCAGCAGAACTTGCAACTCCCAAGCATGCCTGCCATTGTCTTCCCTCCTTCCCACCACCCTATGCTACTCCACTTGCTTTGCCTGGAGAACTTCCTTTTCCTTCTGCAAAGCTCTCCTCAGGCATCACTTTTTCCATAAGTGTCCCCAAGCTCTTTTGCTCGGACAGCCTTAATCCCTCCTTCCTCTGTATAAGTTCTTATTTGTACACATCTACTTTTCCTAACAAATAGATTTGGAGTTCCTAAAGCATAAAGACTGAGTCTCACTCTTTTTCATATTCCTCTATACCTAGCACAGTGCTGAGAAACTTAACTAGCACCAGGAGGCACTGAAATAATACTTATTAAACAATAAACAAATACATGAATACATGCACATGAATTAATAAAGAATTGCCTCTCCTGCTCTTGAGAAAATATGAGAACCTACAGTTCTCTACAGAATCTACCAAAATCTATAGAGAAGCATATCATTGAATAAATATGAGAAATGACTTCCCAATAATACGTTATTCAGTAAGGAAAGGGCCTGGCCCCTATGGGCCACCATGGGGCCAGCCCTATGTCGGCAGGAGCCAGGCCTAATCCCAGGGCTGTGTGGGAGGCTGACCCCAAAGTTCTACACCTTCATAATCAATTTCTCTCACATCTTCCACAGAGCTCCCTCCACAGACATATTTCAAACATTTGGAACTTGTTTGATGATAATTAAAATCCAGCCCACTAACCAGTTGGCAATCCAGAGGCCACTATGACATTTCATAACTAATAACTGAATAAGCTTCTTAACCCCCCTACCCCAACCCAACATAAGCATGCCTCCAAACAATGGAGGGAACATACCTACCAGATGAACTGCACTGAGCACACATAGCTGCACCTCACTGAATGTGTGCTTCCCAGGCAAGGCTGCGTGTGTGGTGTCAGTAAACCAAGTCATGTTTCAAATGCACTGTGATCTAAGAATAGTCTTCAGCTACTTCCTAGATGGTATTTTGATAAAGCTAATAAATCTCTGGTAGGCTAAGCAATTGTAGCTTAATTTGTGTGTTGAATTAATTCAGACTTCCAATTTTCAGTCTGACTTAAAAATAGAACATCCTGTATTATTTAGTATAAAAATGATTATATCAAGGAACTGTGTATACACACACATATATTTTATTTATGTAGCTCTATGAATATTAATCCCATGGTAGATTTCAAAAGCTGAGCAGCTTCCAGATAATAGTAACAGTGATACTGATGATGATGATTACAATCATTATAGCAAATTTATTGTATAGCAAATTTATTGTAAAGTGTGTGTCAGATACTTGACATATATCAACTCCTGGAATCATCATAACAACCCTATAAAAGTACCAGAACTGCTCCCATTTTACAGATGAGAAGACTGACACACAGAGAGTGATTTACTCCAAGTCACATAACTGGTAAACTGTGGACCAGAACATGTACTCAGGCTACCTGGTGTCAGGGTCTGTGCCTTGAATCATTGTTTGTTGGGAATATTGTTTGCAAAAAATACTTCATTCAGCAGCTCCACACCTCCTGAACATTTTTCATTATTTGCACTCAGGTGTTAAGGAGAATTTAAGACCATTCAATGCAAATTAATGAACTCCCTGTCTACACCATAAGCCTCTTTATTTCAAACCTTGCTTCTCTGTACCAGTAGGCCGACTGTTAGTCAGCTTGTCTCAAACCTCACCAAAACTTTAATTGCATAAAATAACCCAAATGAGGCTGTGTTCAGGGTTCAGAACTACTTCCTAGCACCACTGAACATATTTCAACTGTGTGTGGAACGTTTCCTACAGACCAGAGTACAGACCTCTCAGTGACGAGGAGAATAATGTAAACGTAAGATGAGGACCATAATGAAGAAATACTCTGGTTGGCTTTATCACCTGGGGTCCTCAGGAAGCCTGCCAGGAGGGCTAAGGCATGTTCCATCAGTGAAGGCACATTCATCAGGGCAGCAGACATTCACTTTATAAGATTTAATATGGAAATACTATACTTAAAAAGATTTATATAAAAGTCTCTTTCCCCATTGTTATTGGGTTTCCGTGTCATTCTACAGCATATCGACTCTTCCCCAAGCTTGCAATATCAGCAGGGCTAATCTATAATAACTCGACTAGCTGGAGTTTACCCCATCATCTGCATTGGAATCATGGAAACTCATTATTAAGTGAGAAAAAAAATTGAAAAGCCAAAACAATAATGGGAGTTGGTGTCAGGATGTCAGTGGAAGGATGGGGAGATCACAACAGGACCCCCAATCACCCAGGCAGCTTAGGCCTCCCCAAGACATAGTGCCTGTTACTGGCAGACCCTGGAGTCTGGGCTGGAGTCTTTTCAGCCATGGAGACAGGCCTGAGCTATCTTCCTTCGTTGACCCTCTTGGAGATGGTGGGGGCACATTTGGAATTTCAGAGCAGATCTTTCAAACTGATTCAAGTTCTCAATGGGTGTATATGAGTCTCTCTGTCTTTCTGGGGTGTATGTGTGTTTGGGGGTGGGGATTCTCCTTCAAAACCCTCCCTGGCTCTCTCTAACTCCTAGACTCCCCCCCATCCTTCTCTCTCCTTCCATTCCTCCAGGTCTCCCTCCCCACCCTCCCTTTTCTCTCTCCCTCTCTCCCTCTCTTTCTCTCAATCTTCCCGTCTCCTTGTGTGCCCATCTTGCCTACCTATGCATGCCTTTCTCATAAAGAGAGAACAATTAGCCACAATTTTATTTTACAAAAATAAAATACAACTAAAGATGCCAACAAGTTTCTAAAAGGCAGCAACATCAAGTACAGAAGTATACCTAGTGGTTACCAGGGGTGGAGGAGGTGGTACGGGGGAGTGACTGCTCAGTGGGCACTGAGCTTCCTTGTGGAATGTCAATGTACTAAATGCCACTGAATCGTGCGTTTTAAAATGATTAATTTTATGAGTATGCAACTTTTACCTCAATACAAAAAGTAAAAGGGGTTTATGGTGATTATCTGCTTTCTCAATAAAGAAGGAAGGGGACTCTGAGCCCTTTTCTAAAATGGAAGCAATCTTTGCAATCTCTCCTCTCTCCCTCCCTCTCTCTCTCTCTCTCTCTCTCTCATATATGTGTATATATGTATATACAGACATACAAATGTGTACATATGTATGCATGTGTATGTATACACACAGAATTAGATCCATAGGTACCAGAAAGAATGAACAAGACAAAACAAACCCACTCGCAGAAATGGCTACAGAATGTATCTCGATGTTTTTAAAACAAAAGGATTTTCCTAACAACAGAAGAAAAGCCCATGCAGTAGATGTGAACTTGTATTTCTTTCACAGGGACATGAAGTTGTGTGCCAGTCTGTCCAATGACTCCAGGCACCCCCTACAACACACAACACACAACACACACACTGCCTAAACCCAAGCCAGCCAGAGCCACCCTAAGAGAGGGTGAGAGAACACAGAGTGGGATGACAAGCAAATTTAAAACTATACCCGATTCTCAATGTAATTGGAACATTCAGGAGAGGGTGTTAATTTGATCAAGAGTATTTAAATGAGGAAATTATGATTTTAGAGTATTCCTCTTCCAGTTCAGCCACGGATGCTTAAAATGAGAGCCAAATGCTACCTCCTCCAAACTCCTTGCTCCTTGACCCCACCTGCCTCCCTCTCTGCATCTGGAAATATATTCTTGTCTGACTTGCCCATCTAAAAAGAGACCCTGGACAGAAATACCTGGCTCGGCTATCTACTCGAATTTCAGCTTCATGTTTTAAAAAAACATTTTTTTTTCAGATAATCATGTCATTTCACCTTCACCATGAAAGTTATGAATGTTCATTGTGGAGGATCGAGAAGGTATTTAATAACATACAGGAAAAACAGGAGACTCATCCATAGTTTCAACACCCAAGGAATAATACCTAATATCGTAAGGTACTTATTTTTTGTATTCTATTTTGAACTTTGACTTAGGGGCAGATAAGCAAAAATACCTACAAATAGCTTTTTTTAAAAACACAAATTGGGTCATACTGTAAATAAGTGTTGTGTTACCTGTTTAATTCTATTTAATAGTATCCCAGGGACATTTTCCCATCCCATTACACACTGCCCTACGTATCACAGATAATGGCTGGAAGGTCATCTCGTCAAATAAGAAATGGAATTGTCATATGTTTTTCCAAATCCCTCTTGTTGATCATATAGATTAATTTTTTAAGAGCATAAACAATGCTGCAGTGAACATCCCTGTAGATAAACCTTTGTACTAAGTCATAAACTAAGTCATAACCCCCTCCTCCCATGGACACACACACACACACACACACACACACACACACCCCTCTTAAGACACATCAGGGTTTCTCAACCGGGGCCCTGCTGACATTTGGAGAAGTAAATACTTTGTGATCAGGGGCTGTCCTCTTCATGGTGGGATGTTTAACAGCATCCTTGGTCTCTACCCATTAGATGCCAGTTGTCTTCTTCCCCCAGTTGTGACAACTAGAAGCATCTCTGTCCATCACTGCATATCCCCTGGAGGGTGTGACTACCCCCTGCTGAGAACAATCAGAATACTGGAAATACTGGGTGGGTTGAGATACAAGGTCTCAACACCTTTTGATGTTTGATCTCCTAACCCCACTACTCCCTCACGGTGCCCACTAAGGTGTGAGGAGCTCACACTGTTCCTTACTGCAGCTGCCTGGCACCTCTTACACAGACGCCTTGCTCAAACCCAAGCCTGTTTCCCAGGCTTTTGGGTTCCTGACTCCCTTTGTGTTACTAAGATTAAGTGTGGATCACGTATTGTGGTTCCTTATTTGGCCTCCTCCCTGATTTCCCTCTGGACCCGTGGCTTTCCTACAACCATGGTACTGTGTCTTCACTGATCTTTTCCTCCATGGCTCCCTTTCTGGACAGGCCAGCCCCTTCCAGCCCGCCCCCCTACAACTTGCTGTCCTTTCACTTTATCTCCTTCCCCACCTTTATCTTCCCCACCCACACCCACACCCCAGGGCAAGAAGGCTTTCCTCTTATAGGGATTTTTTTGGGGGGGGAATAATGATTTATTACCAGACTTTTGAAAAGCTTCTCTGCAGCCTTCAGAAGGTAGAATGTTGGGCAGATACACATAACAAATATTTGTGTTATTATCAGAGAAAATTGGGTATTGAGAGGAGAAACAGAAGGGAAGTGAGTGACAGCAATCTTGGAGAAGAAACAGTGAGATAAAAAGAGAGGTCTTAGGTCCTTGATACCAGAAACATGGAAGAGGGGCACCAGTCTATCCGATGGGGTTTGAGATGGGAGAGGGACAGGTTCACAATGTGCCAAGGTCTGATTTGGTTCGTGGTATAAAACTTTGGCATAGAGGTAAGCCAGGGCCAAGATCAACCTATATAGTGAAAAGATATATGGAAAAGTCTCTCTGTGATGATTAGTATGTTGATAAGTGTACCCCAATCAATGTCTTGTTATCTAAAGCCCCATGTTTCCTTCTGTACCAGTGGCATTCATGATGCGCTGGCAGGCAGGAGCTAACAGAATGCAATATTATTTCCACATTATGCAAAATATGTTTTAGCCACCTCCATGCTCATGACCATAATGAATGTGTCAAAGTTTGCTGAAAATCTAGTTAAAAAGTACATTTCCTTCCTCCTAAGAAGGATTCCCCTGACAACAAAATTCTGATTCAAAATTCATCACCTCCTTAAAAGTAGAACTTCCTTGAATAAAACCGTGCAGTCCTCAGATGTGCAAACATTTTTGTATTCACGTAATACACTTCTTTTTTTTTTTTTTTTTTAGATTTTATTCATTTATTTGAGACAGAGAGAATGAGAGACAGAGAGCATGAGAGGGAGGAGGGTCAGAGGGAGAAGCAGACTCCCTGCTGAGCAGGGAGCCCGATGCGGGACTCAATCCCGGGACTCCAGGATCATGACCTGAGCCGAAGGCAGTCGCTTAACCAACTGAGCCACCCAGGCGCCCGCACGTAATACACTTCTTTCATTCACTACAATTTGTCAGAGTTTCATTTTTTTCAAATCAACAGTCCACAAAGGACTCTAGGCACCTTTTCCCACAGGGAACAGCTAAAGATGAAGGAGCAGAGACGCAGGCTGCTCCCATCCCCTCTCAAAGGAGAGGATCCACTCTGAACCAATGCTGCTGGGTTGCCCGGGATTCCTAAAATTATATCCACATGCCTCTGGGCTTCTCCTGTTTATCCCAATTTCATTTCTCTCCAAGTTTGCTGACACCCAGCCTTCATTTGATTGACTTACAAATTGGAGTATAAATTATGTTTTCTATTGCCTAGCAATTAGCCATTAAGGAACAGTACAATCAAAATACAAAGAGAGAAGACATTCATATTGCAACCAGGGACCATTGAAAGAAAGAATCCTTCCATCCTCTAGCCTTCAGACTTAACATAAGTGCCCTTGAAGGCGGATCTAGCCTTTTAAAATGACAACACTATTTACTCCTTGCACTCCGGGAGCTTCATCCCACACATAAAGCAGTCACAAAGCGCCAAATACATCTTCTTCATCTCCCCCATCTTCGTCTCTTCAATTGTCTCTCTCTGAGATTCATTTCTCTGGCCTCTGTAGTAAGATTGGTTCAAAGGCTGTCAATTGTGCAAGTGAATGGCCATGAAATAATTAGGAACGCAAGGTGGGGACTTTCCTATGAGCAAACTCCAATACACTAAAAATGAGAAATGTGATCAACCTGGCTGTCGGTGGCATTATCTGTAATAAGGACCATCCTTCAAGTTGCAAGCTAATTTTCTAACTTCACTCTTTTATCTTGATGTAGATTTTTTTCACCCCTCTTTAATGTTGAAAATTTTCCAGCTTAACATCTCCTCAAAGACTGCATTTCCTTTGTTCATCCTTGATTCAGAAACACTAATTCTTTAATTTATTTATCCTTATTGTAAAAATAATACATGCTTATCATAGAAAATGTTGAAAGCTTACAAATGTATAAAGAAGGAGGAAAAAAATCCCCCTCGTAATCAAATCACCCAGAGGCAATCACTGTTACAAACTTGCTGTATTTCCAATCTTGGCTACTAGGGCATTTTTAACATATATAAGAAATTACTGTATATCTAATTTTGCTGAAGGTACATTTTTGTTAGACTGTTGAAGAGAAAGGAAATAAATCCTCCTGTTCATTGATGACACATATTTAAAGCAGGCATGCCAATGGGAGAAAAGGACAGTTAGGCCTTAGATGATTAATCTGGAATGAAGATTAAAATCATTGTTAGCTGCAAAACAAGGAAATTAAGTGATTGTCACAAACAACCTGAAACAGCTCAGTGGGATCCATTAAGATTTTTAACAGCTCAGTGAAATCTAACATCTACCTGACAGCCCCAAATGGGAGGGGTCAGGAGAAACCTGCATCTTTACTTAGACTCTTTTACTCTGTGCATTAAACAAGCAAACTTTTTACTGATGGATGGTCCAAGAAAGCCAAACTGACCTTTGCCTTCAATTAACTCAGTTTGAGATCATGCCTATACCCTGCACAGCTTGTCTTCATAATCTGAGATAATAAGAGTTTAAAAGGCTCAACAAGGCAAAAATTGGTGTGTGTACACTGTGTGCAAAACATAGTACATGGCTGGGAACTGTTGTGTCATCTATGAAGAATGAGAATGATGTGCTACCTGTAGCTAGCCCAGATGGACAGGTGCACTCTCTGCTACCAAAGCATGCAGGAAAGCATCAATCTGAATGTTTTCTTTAATGATATTGGCATGGTGCCCACATCAGCTTCATATTCTCCAGTGGCTCCCTTGCTCAGGAATTTGGTTCCAGAAATTTTGTACCTGGACTTAACTTTTGCTTCTTTCTCTTCTTCATTTCTTTCCTAGATCTTTCCTTGTCCCTCTATCCTTTCAATATTTATTGAGTGGCCACTACATAGAGGCACAGGTAGGTGATGGAGAGGCAAGAACCAAAATAGTCAAGTCCCAGGCTTTAAGGAGCCCACATGGAGGGGGACTAACGTGTCAATAGGTAATTCTTCCACAGGGAAGGAAAGAATAACAAGTATTTCCTAATAAAACCAAAGCGTATACTTAGGAAATATGAGGAAATCATGGAGTGCTTCAAAAAGGAGGGCACAGGGATGCCCGGGTGGCTCAGTCCATTGAGCATCTGCCTTCGGCTTGGGTCGTGG
Organism: Leptonychotes weddellii; assembly: GCF_054177405.1. Lineage (NCBI taxonomy): Eukaryota > Metazoa > Chordata > Mammalia > Carnivora > Phocidae > Leptonychotes > Leptonychotes weddellii. The sequence goes on from NC_138373.1 coordinate 30,980,436, forward strand.
TCTCAGGGTTCTGGGATTGATTGAGTCCTGCATCGGGCCCCTTGCTCGGCCGGGAGCCTGCTTCTCCCTCCCCCTGCTTGTGTGCGCTCTCCCCCAACCTATCTCTCAGACAAATAAATAAATAAAATCTTAAAAAAAAAAAAAAAAAGGAGGGCACATTTGAGTTGTGTCTTACAAAAGAAGTCCAAGTTTATATTAAAGTTTAGAAAATAGAAGGTTTGGAAAAAAGTTTAGAATTTTTTTTTTAAATCACCTTGGGCTGAAGGGAAATGACTGGGTCATTGCAAAGATAACCCTGGGGATGAGTGGAACACTGCCTTGATTGGGGAGAAATGGTCACAGAGAAAGGTCTGCTTCTGGGACAGAAAGGGTCTAGGCCCATACTCTTTCTCCAAAATTACTTTTCTACTGGTCCCTGCAATTGCACCACAATGTTTTTTTCCACATAGAGATCCTTTCAGATTGAAAAACTGAACAAAAACCCCAACAATGGAAAGCTTACCAAGCTTTCAGAAAGACAACCAACTGTCCAAAACTACAGATGATGTGAATTCCAATTCCCTCTTGGATAACATCATAATGAGCTACCATTTCTCACTACTTTATTGCCCCCAGATTTGTAGACACCTTCCCCCAAAGAGCAGCTCCTGAATTTTCTTGGTTTCTGGAAGTCTCTTTGAGAGAGACCATTCTTTGTTACTGTAATGAGGATAGTTTAGTAAAATAGCTAAAAGACAGACCGTCTGGGTTTATATCCAGACTCAGGCACTCACTAGCTATACTTGGGCATGCAGTCTCTCTGATCCTCCATTCTCCATCTATAAAATGCAGAAAATAAATGTGCTTCTCTCATGAGATTAAAATGACACAATGTATACCAACACCCACTAAGTCCTCAGGAAGTATTAGTTACCATTAGTACCCAATAAGGGGAGTAACATGCCAAAGGAAGCCCTTTGGGCCCAGTGTAATTGTTTTAAGTCTTGGCCTATAGTCCTTATTTAACCTTGATCATTCACTCATTCATTCATTCATTCATTCGGCAAAAATTTTCTGAACACCTCCTAAGGATTAGGTATTACTGATAAAACCTCCTAAACAGGAAACACATATCTTGTCTTACAAGAAGTTTTAGTTTATATGTGCATATCATCAAACTAAAGAAAGTACTGGGGTTCCTGGGTGGCTCAGTGGGTTGAGCGGCTGACTCAGTTTCAGCTCAGGGCAAGGTCTGAGTGTCCTGGGATCCAGCTCCACCTTGAGCTCTGCACTCAGCAGGGAGTCTGCTTCAGGATTCTCTCTCTCCCTCTGCCCCTCCCCCTGCTTGCTCGCTCGTGGGCACTCTCTCTCTCAAAGAAATAAATAAATCTTAAAAAAAAAAAACTAAAGAAAGTAGCAATGAAAGAGGCTAAAAATCTGTTCCCTTTATTGAACAAATAAACAGATTTATGTTTTGCTAACTGAAACTCTTATTTGGTCAAATATAAAGATAGAATCTGTAGACAGGCAGAACAAGACGGGAGAAAATCCAACAATGACTTTGGAGTCAGAAGCAAAACGATTTGCAGAAATTTAAGGTGAGGGACAATAAAATACATGATCATCATACAATATGCACTGAAGAGCTTATCTTACTGTTAGTAATGATATCCCAAGACAAATGACAAACACACTTATTGGGAATCCATCCTTACTTCCTTAGTCATGGCAGTACTTAAAAGACTGGGGAGACTAATTTGGTCTTTAAATCACCTATTACCAGCATCGGTCTGTGTGCATTTTGTAAGTGTATACTGTGAGATATTTCACAATGAGGACATCACTGGGCATTAAAATTCTGCAGGAGGAACAAGTCAGTCAGGAATGCTGAGGGTTTCAAACATACCATGCTTCTCTCTCTTAGTTTTTCCTTTAAAAGTACACAGGTTTTAGTTTGGGGTTCTTAGCATATCACATATGCAAGCACTCCTCCACAAGATGCCTTCTATAACCCTTATCTATTTCTGAATTTTCTCCTCTTATTCTCATTTGTAGTAGTTTCTTGGGGGGGGGGGAAGAAAAGGAGAAAAAAAAAGAAGGAACAAAATAAGTAAAGAAGGGAAGAAGGAGAGGAAGGAAGGAAATTAAGAGTAAGAAGAAAAAAGATCCCTCTCCATCATTCTGGGCATTTCCCCGTAAAGCGACTGGTTTCCAGAACAAGTTAAGAATGGATATTTTGATAATCAGAGCCTTGAGCTCTATAAACTGGTGGGTGATTATACCAGCTCAATAAAATCAAGCACTTGCTGGGGCTGTGTTTTGATGTGGAGAAGGCTGAGAAAATAAAACCACCTAATGGAAAATTACAGAGGAGCAGTTCTTCCTTTGCATAAATGAGAAACTCAAACAATTTGGTTTTGAGGACGTTGCTGCACATTGTTCTAAAAAGTAGACACGGCTTTTGTTGTCTCGTTACGAGATGATAAATATTCATGCCTGTGAATTACTGCTTGCTAATGGACCAATATTTGGCACACCTGTTGTGGTTCATCTCTAAAATAGCAGCGACAGTTTAGGAGGACAACACTGGCAGGTGCTAACAATGGCCTATTATGACAAGTGCAAGGAAACAACAAATTTCAAGTTCCTGACTAAACCAAGGTCCCAGAAGTGAGCCCATCTTACCTGGCACTCATCTTCATAAATGTTTCTCATTTTTCAAACCAAAAGACTTTGAAGACCCTAAGCTAGCTGTCAGAATGGTCATTCACATTTCTGCATCCCTGTATCTCACACACAGTCTGTGAGCATAGGGGTTATGTGAGCTCTGGAGCCAGGCTCTCTAGTTTAAAAGTCTTGTTCTACCACGACCTAGTCATTGCTGAAGTCACCTGAATCTTCTATTGTGCTTTCATAAAATGGGAGCAACAATATCATCCTTCATAGCAGGGATTCTCAACCTTAACACTACTGACATTTGGGGCCAGATCATTCTTTGCTGTGAGGGATGCTCTGTGCACTGTAGGATGTTTGGTAGCATTCTTGACCTATACCCATTCGATGCCAGTAGCATTCAATAACACCCTACCATTTTTTGACAACCGAAAACGTCTCTAGCCAGACATTGCCAAATGTCCCCTAAGAACAAAATCGAACCTGGTTGATAATTGCCCTATAAAGTGGTTCTGAAGAGAGAATGCACTACATTTATAGTGCATTCATAATGTTGGGTACACAGTAAAGACTCACTGTGGATAGCTATTATCATTTGCAAGAGACTGTGCTAGACATTTCGGTGGGATATAAGTTCTAATCAAATGAGACTCCTTCCCTTAAGGAACTTACACAGTATTTATTTATTTATTTATTTATTTATTTATTTTTATTTTTATTTTTTTTAAAGATTTTATTTATTTATTTGACAGAGAGAGAGAGAGCGAGAGCACGAACACAAGCGGGGGAAGTGGGAGAGGGAGAAGCAGGCTTCCCGCCGAGCAGGGAGCCCGATGTGGGGCTCGATCCAGGACTCCGGGATCATGACCTGAGCCGAAGGCAGACACTTAACGACTGAGCCACCCAGGCGCCCGGAACTTACACAGTATTTAATTTTGTTCTTTGCACTTGTCACTTCCAGAAATTATCTTCTTTATTTAGGCGTTTACCTGTTAAGTCTGTCTCCCCCCCATGAGCACATAAGACTGGTGGGGATCTAAACTGTCTTTGCCACATTCACTGCCACAATCCCACAGCTAGTGCAGAGTCTAGAACACTAGAGCACAGCAGATGTCCATGAGACATTTGTGAGAATGGATGCAATGTACTCCCCTACACAGTGCCAGAGAAGAGGCCTAGGAAACTGAATATACAGACTAGAAAGACAGTTTTTATAGGGTGGTGATTTAAAGGCTCATGAAGGTCCATGAATATTGTGAACTAAGCAAACAGGCATCCCCCACCAACCAGAGATAACCACAAATCATTTTTTTAAAGGCAGACATGGAGGAATGAGGCCCAGGAGGTTGACCTGAGGAAATCTATGAATGCATTATCTTGCCCTAAAGAATTCACGACAGCTTCCCATGCTGGTTCCCAGTAAGCATGTTCTTTATTTTCTTGGAGATTTATCCTCTCTCCATTAAGATTCAAGTTTTTAATTTGCAGAATATGGAAATTGCCTAGTACTTGACCATTGTGACAGGGCCATATTTTGATTGTTTTATTAAGAAAAAATTTTAATCCCTCCATCTGAAAATCGATCACTATTCAAGACTTACTTCTTTTTTTTTTTTTAAAGATTTTATTTATTTACTTGACAGAGAGAGACACAGTGAGAGAGGGAACACAAGCAGGGGGAGTGGGAGAGGGAGAAGCAGGCTTCCCGCTGAGCAGGGAGCCCGATGTGGGGCTCGATCCCAGGACCCCGGGATCATGACCTGAGCCGAAGGCAGATGTTTAACAACTGAGCCACCCAGGCACCCCAAGACTTATTTCTTATAATCAACTATTTATGTAGAGTAACATAAAAACTTCCAATAATAAAAACTGAGTGCATTTAGTAGGCTAGACTCATCAAAGGTGACAGAATGTAGGATAATGTTCATCTTCTCATTTCTAACTCATAAATAGCATTCCTATCCATTATTTATCTATTTTCAAATTTAATTAATAGTTCTGGTAATAATTGCATAATTTCTATGGCCATAGAAAAAGCAGTCTGCATGTAGATAATAGGGCATTTTAATATTTATGAAGTTCAAAGTTTTCTATAAATAGAGAAATTCAGAAATTATCACCAGATCTAAAATTATATTGGAAGATAGATGAATATTTAATAACAAAGGCATGTGTTCATTGGGAACACACAAAACAGAAGTAATAAACATGCACATTGCCACTTTGGTCAAGATACACATGCAACGTGGCTCCCTTCTCAGGGTCACTTCTGGACATGTGGCTATCTAAAAGGAGGAATCACTTTGCTTACACCCGGAGTTATTATCATTGCTAATAATGATTTTTAAGCATAACAGAGCAAAGTTTGCATACATGGGGACTATCCTCGCCTACTGTCTCCCTGCTTTATTACTGGAATAGGTATTATTAAACCAAGGAGCCAATATAGCATCAGTTGGGCAAGTGCAGTGGATTCTGACTCTCTGGGTTCATATCCTCATTGCTTTATTCATTTGCCTTTCTGTTAGTATGAGTGTCTCCAGTGGGTATGAATCCCTTTACTTCCAGCCTACTGCCTGGGGAGCAAAGCCTCCCCTGGAAGGAGAAAGCCACTGGGCAAAGAAATGCAGGTTGGCTGCTGGAAGCCAGGTAGGAGGCACACTGAAGAGGGAGGGAGAGCAAGGAGACATGAGTGGGCAAGGTGGATCATGGTGGGCTGCTAGATAGCTCCAAGATGGGGGCTGGTCTCCATAAAAATCAACCGTGTAATCAGAGGGTTGGAACTTTGTGCCAGCCCAATCAATGGGGAGAAGAGCAGGACTGAAACTGGATATGAAGTTCAATTATATGACCAACAATTTAGTGAATCATGCCTACATAACAAAACCCCAATCAAAATTTTGAACATCTTTATTCAGTAGAACTTCCACACTGGTGAACAATTCAATGCGCCAGGAGGGCGACGTATCGAGACTCCATGGACACAGAACTCCTGTGCTTGGGACCCTCCCAGTCTGCCCTATGTACCCTTCATGTGGCCGTTTATTTATATTTATCTATAATAAATAACCTATAGTAAATAATAAAAGTACAACACTTCCCTGAGTTGTAGGAGTTATTTTTAGCAAAATACTGAACCAGAAGGGGAATGGTGGGAGGTATCAAATTTGTAGCCAGCCTGGCAGAAATACAGGTGAACTAACATCCCAAACTTATGGCTGGTGTCAGTCTTATAAAGTGGGGTCAGTCTTATGAAGTATTTTGCCCTTAACTTGTGGGGTCTGTGCTAACCCTAGGTGGTTGCTATCAAAGTGGAGTTGAATTTCAGGACACTCAGCAGGTGTCAGAGAATTGGTTTCAGAGCCAGGGGACACTGGTAACATCCCCTATGACCAGTGCAAGCCCCTTCTCTCAAAATGGGAGTGATAATGAGAGCAATCAATACATTCTGGGGTTATTCAGTAGAGATGGTTCAGATAATGCCTGTCAAAACCCTTAGCCAAACCATGAACACTCAGTAAATTCACCTGTTTTGGGCGCCTGGGTGGCTCAGATGGTTAAGCGTCTGCCTTCAGCTCAGGTCATGATCCCAGGGTCCTGGGATCGAGTCCCGCATCGGGCTCCCTGCTCCTTGGGAGCCTGCTTCTCCCTCTGCCTCTCTCTCTCTCTGTCTCTCATGAATAAATAAATAAAATCTTTAAAAAAAAAAAATTCACCTGTTTTGTTCCCACTTACGAGATGAGAAAACCGAGGCTCAGAGAAACAAAGTGATTTTTGTGGAATGCGGCAGAATTGTGGCAGGACACAGCTGCTGGCTCCCAGGGCAGGTCAGTATCCAACTCCCTCAGTCGGTCTCTCCTACCCACACAGCTAACTCCACACTCCCCATGGCACTTTGTAACAAAAGGCACCAGAAGTTGATACAAATTCCATTTGAATAGACACATATGATCCAACATACCTCCCCCAGAGGCAGCAGCATCCTTGGGCTTCCACATGCTTTGGTCTTAACTGCAGTGCCTGCACAAGGGCCTCAAAGAGATAAAACACTCCGCAAAAGTTTCATCAACACACCCCAAGGGGAAGGCTGGCTTGGATGATTTATTTTCTTCTACCTATAAAAGCACAACTATATGCACACACACACACACACACACACACAGAGCTGTACAATGCTTAAAACCCTAAACTGTACTAAAGAAAAAAGAAAGTTGCCAATTGTGGGATTCTAAAACAAACCCTAAGGAATGTGGGGTGGTTCTGCAACAAAGACATTTTCCCATAAGCAGGACTTGTTTTCTTAACCTCACCTCCTGGAGGACACATCGGAATGGGAAGGCGGGTATGGCAGCCAGCCTCTGGCAGTGGCTGATTTTAGATGCTTTGCAGGTGCTCATGCCTTGTTTTTCTGAACAGGATCAAATCCTAAGATTTTAAACCCAAACTCTCTAAGAGCACAGCCACGAGACTCTCAAGGACAAAATGATTATCTCAGATCTCCAGAAACTGAGCAGTGTACAAAACAGCTATGGGAAGGGAAGAGTCACTTGTGGATTTTGATTTTCCTTGAGCTTTGAAAGAATATAAATTTCTTGCTGGCTTAAGACAGTGGTTTGTAGCTGGATGATTTCTAGCGGAAATCTTTGCCTCTCTCCTCCAAAACAGTCATTTGAGGACCACATTATTTTGTTCATTCGAATTCTTTCCTGTTTTTTAAACATTTCACAGGGTATTTTGTGTGTCTTAGCTTAAAAAAAAAAAGTTTCATTGAGGTAAAGCATATATACTGAAAAGCACACAACTGAACAGACTCGTTTTAACACTCATATGCAACTTAACTTTTAAAAAGAAAATCAATTTAAGGTTTTCCAGTTTCAAAGTGTTTGCTAAGGATTACATTAATTATAAAACATTAGCATTGGAAGCACTGCATGGGGAGATACCACAGATATTTATGGAGTGCCAAGTACATGCTAGGTGTAATGTGCATCAGTGACTAAAGCAGAAAAGGTCCCTACCTTCAGGGAGCTTATAGATAGTGGAGGAGAAATGATATCAAGAGGAACCAATAATATAGAAAGGCATGTAATGATTACTTGTGACAAGAGCTATAAAGAAATAAAGCGTGTGATGAGAAGGGAACAGCATGGTTGGGGGTGAATCAAATTAAAATGCAAAACAAAGCACAGTCACTTTCTTGAGCTCACTTGTCTCTTTACTTAACTGTGAATTCAGTCCCCCCAACCCCATCACCTAGTCCTTTGCTTTTTTGTTATGGGAACTTGCTAAAGCTGCACAAAGGGTGCTGGGCTTATAAATGTCTGAGAGGAGAGCGAGAGAGACTGACTTAGAGGCCCAGGGGTGGTGTACAATTCACAGAAACTCTCATGAACAGACTCAAATGATTTTCATCCCTCTAAACAGTTCCAAAAGTTGGAAGGATCTGTCTGACAAAATGGGCTGGGGATGAAAGGGGCCTGCTCAGGTAAAAGGTGAGCCAGGAGCCCCTGCTGAACTAAGAGCTGGAGCTTATCTTGATGGAAATTTCAGTGTGTTAAGAAAAAATACTAACAATTAGTTGCAGGATATTTAACAAATAGCAAATTAGATACAGCCCATGATGTAATTAAAAGTGCCTCCCTTATTCTTTGTGAGACATCTGTAAAAGGCCCCCCTTACTTTGTGTTAAAACTCTAAAACAGCCAGCTTTCTAAAATGAGGTATTTTTCTCTTAGGGATCTATTCACAAAAGCTGGTGTCCACATCTATTGGCCATACACACTGTGTGAGGATCACTGACTTTAGTGTTTCATTTCTTGTGGGTGTCTGAAGATCCCTGCTGGGATGAGACTCTTCTTTTGATCTTTTCCTTCATAACGCCACAACTGTAATTCATTCAAGATATGTTTGTTTAATGCAAATCCCTCCTGAGAGCTATAAGTCAAAACTGTGATGTCTCATTTATGGTTGTATCACCATTTCTTAGGACGGAATATACTGTTCTGTCTCTCTGCCTCTCTCTCTCAGTATAGGCAGAGATACATAAAAGCTAAAGATACATATGTAAGTGTAGGTAAAGACGTAGACATAGAGACACAACAAGAGACAGACAGAGACACAGATTAGATACAGACATACAGATAAAAGTACGGATGTGCAGTAGATACAGATATGGACACAGACAGAAGCATAGAAATAAGGATATACAAATAGATAATGGTATAGACAGAGATATACAGATAGACAAGATAACACAGGTGTTCGCTGAGCAAATGGATGACTCCTAACCACTATGCTCACATATTGATCTAGACCATTCCCCATCAGTGATATCCAATCATGACACCATGTATTTGTGGAATATTTGTCATTTTCTAAACCTCTCTCAGAATAGTTTACCTTATTTGGATGTCAGCAACCCTGCAAGATCAGCAAACCAGACAGGCATTATAATCCCCATTTCTGAGATGAGAAGCAGAGGTTCTGTTTTGTCCACAGTCCCAGAGCCAGGGGAGGCTGGGATTGGCGATCGGGGGATCAGCCATTACATAAACGTACAGTGTTAATCTCAGGCCATGATTGTTTTCTTTTCCTAACATCAACTGGTTTTCTCAAGTTCTCCAGCTCTGAACAGCTCCTAACTTTACAGACATTCCACATGGCCTTTCAAACACCCTTTATAACAATGCATGTTCAGAATTATGTGCATCCTGGAATTGCCAATCAACAGCATCATTTTCAGACCCAACCATGACTTGGTTTAGGATGGGAACAGGATGAGCTCTTCAAAATTCTATTACTGCAGAGATGCCAAGTATCAATAATGTGCTTTAAAAGAAAAAAAACAAACAAACCCTCAATTTCCAAAAATAGTTTAACAAATGGAGAAAAGAGAAGAACCTGACCTCCAAATGACCAAATAACCCTAAAGATATTATGTATTCCCCTCCTCTAGGAAAGAATTAATTTTTTTCTCATTTTTAATAGCAAATAACTCCACAGCATTAATGACTTCCGTATTTGTCTAAATTTTAAGTTCTTTTGGCAGCGTGTGACACTGCATACACACAGCTTCTGAACACATTAAAGTCTTCTGTGGAGGTAAAAGCTACTGTAGTTTGATTATATTTGGGAGCAACTGCAGTGAAAGGCCATGGATCCCCAGGAGATGGGAGGCTCCATAGAATTAAGGGGCGTTGCTTTGGTAAAGAGAAACTTAGGTCATCAGAGACGGCTATAAGGACCGAGCATCCTATTGCACTAAAAAGCATGGGATTCAGTGGTGTGAATCTTGCAAAGTGTCTGGTCTTTAATGTCACTGCATTTGGAAAAGTTGAAAGACACATGCATCGCTGAGCCCTACATGCTCCACCGTAACACGTGGAAGATATCAGCTGTAAGCGAGAAGGCTGTGTTTCTCCAAAAAAGCGTTGAATCCCCTGTTCCTCCGGGTTTTCACTTTACTGTACATAGGATGTGGGCATCCAAGGTATGAATAGCCTTGGGCATTTGTGGCACATTGTCCTTGTGCACTTTCAATTTTAGTCTATGGAAAGTAGGTTCAACCACTACATTTTGTAATAAAAGCAGCTCGCCTCCGTAATATTTTAAATGAGTTTTATTAATCATTATTAAATAAATCCTGAGTCCTTGGAACAATTATAAGAGTAGCTCATGTGCAAAGTGGCCAGATCCCAATTCAGTGATTTGTTCTTCAGGGGCAGCACAGTCTGCCTTTCAAGATGGGTCCACCCCTTGTATCCTAGTGTTAGATATCGCTACTACTCATTTCCATTTATTTCCCTTCCCTTTCTGGCCACAGAAGACATGAGCTCCAGGTGAGGTCATGTGATTAGCTCTGACTACCGAGCTTTACTTTCACGTCAAAGCACTGAAAAGCTGGTGCATGATTCTCCACATTTTCTTCCCCAGTCATGATGACAAGGAAGTGGTGTGTTCCAGATCATGTAGCTCCAAGAGGGTGGAGTCTCCACAGCCTAAATCCGCACATCACTATTTGGAGCAGAGCCCTTGATAATTTGTGCTTGACCTAGAAAAGCTATATCACATGAAGCTACTGAGATTTAGGAGTCGATCTGTGACTGTGGTATAACCTAACTTATCATGACCAATTGATCCTCTGAATCAAATTCTCCAGAAGATTCACAGCCCTTAAAACACCCTCAAAATACAATGAAAACCCAGCCATCTGCACTTGAGTGATCAGGTAGCAGACACATCAGAGGAGTCTCAACAGCATTTATAGAAATGATAAACATTTCTGTGTTATAGAGTATACTGCAAAATTTAAATCAAGTTTCATGGTAAAACATGAGGAATATAAAACTCACCAAAAGCCTCTTAATCACTCTGTTATGGGCAAAATACTAACAGTTAAGTTATGCCTGGCCATATGATTCTTTCTTTAGACTTAGCTTGAGGTTATAAAAAACTTGAGATGAAGAAGGCTGCTTGAGGACCCCTCTGCCAATTCTGAATTCCCTTCAACCTAGGGTGGCTATGCTTCTCTCTTCCACAACAGGAATAATTCATGGTCTAGGTGTCCCAGGAGCTCTCACCTAATAGTCACCCTTCAATTCACTGTAAGATTCTGCTGGAATATACTCCGTTCTGTGCGAAGTTCTCAGAAGGCAGCTAAGCACAGTTCAGGAAAGAATGTGACAAAAGGATAAGGTGACCAACCATCCCAGTTTGCCTGGTCCTCACCCAGTTTTATCACTGAAAGCCCCACGCCCCTGAAAACCCCTCAATCCCAAACAAACTGGGACCATTTATTACCTTAAAAAAGAGAAGGACAGGGATCAATGACCAATAACACACTCTAGGATGAAATGTTAAGGAGTAGGGAATTCTCCCTTTATCATCCTCACTCCCTTTATCAGCCCTATTTGAGAGCCAAGCTGCCTCAGGAGAAGACTGAGTATTTGTAACTGACTTTGTCCAGGCTGCCATACAAAATACATAGACTAGGTGACTGGAACAACAGAAAATCTTATTTTCTCATAGTTCTGAAGGCTGAAGTCTGAGATAAGGATGGCTAGGTTCTGGTGAGAGTCCTCTTCCCAGCTTGCAGATGGCTGCCTTCCTGCCATTTGAGGGTACACATACACATAGCAGAGAGAAGGAAAATGGTGTTCCTCTTCTTATATGGTCACCAATCCTATTGGATTAGGATCCCACCCTTATGACCTCATTTAATCTCAATTGCCTCCTAAAAGCCTTATCTCCAAATACAATCACATTGGGAATTAAGACTTTAAAATATAATTTTGGAGGGGATACGGTTCAGTTTATAACACAAACACAGGGCCCTATGCCTCCCCAGTATACAATGAAATCCAATAATTAGAAATCCATTCAACTCATCAGAAATGTCTGATAATGTTGGAGGTAAGTTAGCAAAAGCAAAACATTCCTTATTGCTTGTATTTGTTAATATCTTAGTGAGAGGTTTGGTTTCGACAACCAGAGTAAACTTATGTAGTGCTTCTCAGACTTTACTGTGCTTGCGAATTACCTGGGTATCTTGTTCAAATACAGGTTCTGATTCACTGAATTAGGGACTATGATTTTGTATTTCTAACAACCTCCCAGGTGATGCCAAGGCTCCTAGTCCAGCAACTTAGAACGAAAGCTCTAGGGCCCTCTGTCTTTTCCAGGACCCCAGCACTGGGGTTCTTAACACTCTTTTCTCTTGCATCACCTGAACCTCTAACTCATAAATTAAATAAATACCTCAGCAAACAAGCGAATAAACAAGGACAATGGAGAAGATAAGGGTTGGACATTTTAAAATGCCACATATTAATCTTCACACGCCATGTCTGCTGAAGCTTTGATTAGCCGCTTTTGTATTTCAAGTCACTGCTTCAATTACAATTATAGCTGGCTACACTTACATTCTTCCCACATGTACTTTGGCTTTTAGAATTGATATGCAAGGAGAACTAGTTACAGTATGAGTGGAAAGCAGAAACCCAAGAAAGAAAAAATAATATTTGATATTAAAAATACATATATATCTGCAAATGATTTCAATAGAACATCTTATTCAAACCAAGTTTTTCAAATGCATGGAATCTATCCATAATTGAGAGAGTGTGTGTGTGTGTAGGTATTGCACAGATAGTGGGGGGAGGAGGCAGAGGACAGCAACTCAATATAAATGTACAGGTCAAGGACAGACAGAAAACTACTAAGCAGCAAGCAGTACTTAGCTCCTGTTTGGGTACCATTTGGAGAAAGAGACTATATTTATTACTTCAACCGTCCTTCAGTAGATATGGACTGAATTCCAATGAAAGAACACTTTTTTAAAAAGGGGAAAAAAAAAGGAACAAATCTGCTTATTTTTGTTTTGTTTGGGATAGAACTAACCAAAATATCTACATTCACTTCATTTTCTCTTACCATCTGATATCAAAGGATGAGCCCATCAACCATGGGCTTCCCTCATTCTGCCCCAGTGACCAGGGGGTGGGGATGAATGTCAGAGTCCTTCCTAAATTCCCAGCTTAACTTTGGTACACTGCATGAACTCAAGGAATATTTGTGGAATGAATCCATGAATGAATTGCTTTTCTTCAGGAAAGGACTCACAAAAAAGCAAATGTTTTTTTCTGTTGTCTTCTCCCATGCCACTTTGCCCTTCCCACCTTCCTCCCTTGCCCCACCAGTCCAGTGCACAGTTATACAGTTAGTGAGTCTGGCTTAGCCATGACTAGCTGTGTGATCTTAACCTCTCAAGTGTTTTTATTTGGCATCATTAAAATAAGCGTAATAATATCTCCATTATGGACTTATTGACTAGTTTACCAGATAAATATAAAATGAATCCTATAAACATAACAGATAACCAAGAAATGAGCACTTCCTATTTTAAAAAAATCTGTAATATACCATTTGTTTTCCTTTTTACAATTACTTCTGTAAATTAAAAAAATTTTAAATTGAGTTAATGAATTTAGATCAACGTTAGACATTTAAACTAATGTCCTAAGAAATTCTTTAAAAAATCATCTAATTAGTCCCTCCTCTTTCTATGGCTAAGAATAATGGAGTCACTCTGGAAATAGCAAGAGTGGCTTCTACTGTACATGAAATTATGAAATGGGTGATAAGTAAATAAAGGCTACTAACTGGCCAAATAATAATCAAACTTTAGTTAAATTATAAACCTATGGCTAAAAGTTGCCTTCCACTAATCACCAAAAGGCTTACAAAACTCCAATTTTTGGCGCCTGGGTGACTCAGTAAGTTAACCATCAGTCTTCAGCTCAGGTCATGATCCCAGGGTCCTGGGATGGAACCCCATGTCAGGCTCCCTGCCCAGTGGGGAGCCTGCTTCTCCCTCTTCCTCTGCCCCTTCCCCCTTGTTCATACTCTCTTTCTCTCTTACTCGCTCTTGCTCTATCTCAAATAAATAAAGAAAATCTTTAAAAAAAATCATTGCATGCCCTTCAAATTAGTGTGACTTTAAAAGTGAACACAGTTCAATGTCAATGAGGATAATGTCAGAATTGCCAGATATGAGTTATAACTATAAATTGGTAGTAATGTTTTTATTATAAGGGAGAAATTTCCTATCTCACTTTTGTTTGTTTACTTATAGCAGTATGTACTCGTGTACATGTATTGTATTCAATGCATTATAATCTGTTAGTCTTATTTCTGTTTTGATACTCAAATTGTTCCATATTTGGCCACTGAAAGGCCCCTGAAGCTCATGTCTGTATCTTTTTGACATGCCCCCATTATTCTTTGAGTATTTCCTTTCTTTTGGCACACACACACACACACACACACACACCGTTCCAGATTCATCTTGTACTTCCACTGTTCAGATTCAGGAATCATCAGCTTTTTCTCCAATGAGTCCTGTTTCTCTTTAGTGGTGAACTGCATTGAGAAACCAAGATTTAGATGCTAGCTATACTTAATTGCTTTTGGAGTCTCATTGATTCTAGCCCTCTGAATTTTTACATCTGTTTATCTATTCAGATTAATATGCCTACATTCATACTGATAATTTCCTATTTCAATCCAATACCACCAGGTACTATAGAGGTTTGGTTTTACATAATTTATTTTTGGTTTTATCTTTACTATTTCCTTCCTTTTACTTAACTTTCTTCTCTTTTTCTACGTTCTTCAAGTAGAAACTTGGATTATTAATTTTAAATCACTCTAAAAATCAAAGCAATAAACATATAGCATTTATAGCTATAATTTATAGCCATACCTTCCATCTGTCCTTTAGCTGCATCCCATAAATTCTGCTATGTTGTCATTCATTGTCATTCAGCTCAAAATATAATTTGCCTTGTGCTATCCTCTTTAATCCAAAAGTCATTTAGAAGTGTGCTATTTAAGTTCCAAAACATTGGGTCTTTTTTAAATACATTATTATTACTGACTCCTAATTTAATCACATTCTTGTCAGAAAATATACTTGATAATACTTCAAAATTTAAAATGGATTAAGATTTGTTTTGTGCCCAAGGTATAGCCTATCTTGCAACAATATTTTATGGGCATTTGAAAAGTATGTGCATTCAGCAGTTTTGGGGTGTACTATTCTACAAATGTCATTAGGTCAAGCAGGTAGATAGTGTTGTTCATATCATCTACACACACCTGACTGATTTTTTGTCTGTTCTATCAATTTTTGCTTTATTTATTTGAGGCTCTGTTATTAGACATAAGCATTTATAGTTATGTCTTCCTGATGACCTGATATTTGTCATGCAATGTCCTTTTTATTTCTAGTAGTACTCCTTGCCTTGAAAAATACATTTTTGTTATTAATATAGCCACTCAGGTTTTTCCTGTACTTGCCATGTTTGGTATATATATATATATATATATATATATATATATATATATATATACATATTTTCTGTCCTTTTATTTAATACTATTTAAGATTTTGTAATTTGTACTTAACATGGATCTCTGGTACACAGCATGTATTTGATTCTTTTTAAAATCCAGTCTGACAATATAGTTCTTTTAATCTGAGTGTTTGGTCCATTTACATTTAGTGTAGTTATTGACATAGTAGGTCCTAGCTTTATTATTTGCTCTTTGTTTTCTATTTGTCCTTTATGTTGTTGCTGTTTTATTTTTGGTCCTCTATTTCTTTTTTCAATTTTCTTTTGGGTTAACTGATATTTGTATTACCCCATTTTAGGTTCCCTACTACCTTTTGGACTATACATCTTTTATTATTTTTAGTAGTTGCTCTGGGGATTAGATATGTCTTCTTAAAACAGCATGGTCTATTTAGTATTAAAACTATACTACTTCTTGTCAAGTGTAAGGAATTTTCAACAATATATTTTTAAGATTCCCATCCTTTGTGTCTATATATTTTAGAAACCCTCAAAACAGTGGTATCACTCTTCCTTTAAACAGTTGTATGTATTTTCAAAAATAGAAATATTAGCCTCTGTAGTTGTCCATATAATTTACCAAGTCCAATTCTCTTTATTCCTTCTTTTAAACAAAATTTCACCTAAGGTCATTTCCTTTCATACTGAATACCCTTCTTACTTTTCTTGCAGTGAAGGTTTAATGGTGATGAAATGTCTGTTTTTGCCTGAAAATGACTTTATATCACCTTCTGTGAAGGATACTTTTTTTTTTTTAAAGATTTTATTTATTTATTTGAGAGAGAGCACATGAGAGGGGGGAGGGCCAGAGGGAGAAGCAGACTCCCCGCCGAGCAGGGAGCCTGATGCGGGACTCGATCCAGGGACTCCAGGATCATGACCTGAGCCGAAGGCAGTCGCTTAACCAACTGAGCCACCCAGGCGTCCCTGTGAAGGATACTTTTAATGGATTAAGAATTTGGGGTTGGAATATTTCTTTCCTACTTAATCATTTAAAGACTCCTTCTACTGTCTTCCTGCCTTAATTGTTTCTGATGAGAAATTGACCATATTAGTATTGTTGTGCTCCCTGGAGGTAATGTATCTCTCACTCTCTTTTTTATTTTTATGTTTTGAACTGGCTTCAAATATTTTTAAAATTTTAAAAAGCTTTTTCACTATGACTATAATGTTAAAATTAAAATCACATTAAACATGGTTTTCTTTTAATTTACCCTGCTTGAGGTTTCCTAAGCTTCTTGAAATTGTTAACTTTGAAATCTTTCATCAAATTTGGGGAAAATTTGACTATTATTTACATGTCATCTTGTCTTTCCTCTTTCGGGGACTCTAATTACCCATAGGTTATGCCACTTGATATTGTCCACAGGTCACTGGTCTTCTGTTAATAATTTAATCATTTTCTCTGTTCTCCAGATTGAATACTTTATATTAATCTATATTAATTCCATTGATCTTTTATGCTGCTGAATCCATTCTGCTTCCAAACCCTCTGGTGAAGTTTCATTTCAAATATTCTATTTTAATTCCAAGATTTTCACTTTGTATATGACTATGCATTCTTTTAAAATCCTATCCAAATTTATAATAGCTGTTTTAAAATCCTTGTCTATTAATTCCAACATCTTGGTCATATCAGGATTAACTATTTTTTCCCATGATTATGGGTTATATTTTTCTATTTCTTTTAAAATCTAATAATTTTTATTTATTAATTTTATTTATGCAGGACTCTGAATCTCTAAAAAATATGGAAAAGGCCACAATAACCATGAGAGGTAGAAAGTTATGGAGGCATTAAAACTATACTTTGGAAGAATTTGGAATAACATGACTGTAACTATATTATAAAAATGTATGGATAAACAGGGCGCCTGGGTGGCTCAGTCGTTAAGCGTCTGCCTTCGGCTCAGGTCATGGTCCCAGGGTCCTGGGATCGAGCCCCGCATTGGGCTCCCTGCTCAGCGGGGAGCCTGTTTCTCCCTCTCCCACTCCCCCTGCTTGTGTTCCCTTTCTAGCTATCTTTCTGTGTCAAATAAATAAATAAAATCTAAAAAAAAAAAATATGGATAAAAGACAAAGAAGAAATATAACTGAGAATTTTCATTTGTCATGGGAAACTTTAAGTGTCTCTTTAAATTCTATTTTGTTGGCATTTCCCACCAATTCCACTGTAAATTTTCAATGGTTTAATAGGATATTTTGTTTTCTTTGACAAAAATATCTTGTTTTCATTCCAATCCTTCTGTGATCCTTGGGAAATAATTCATTTCCATGTGCTGTCCAGATATCGCCACATCATTAGTAGACTTTTCCATTCTAGTGGCATGATCAGAACCTTTTGAATCAGAAGCCCTTGGTCAGAATATTGCCCATACCACTTAACTAACCAAATGGAATTTGACTGGTTAATTTCCCTGATTCCCATTTTCATCAGGGGCAATAATATTTATTTGAGAGAAAACCAAACCTAACAAGAGTAACACACTTGTAAGTGCGAGTCTTTTGCTACGATGAACAGTTGTGGGATTTTCAAATGCATAGTTTCTCATTCCTAACCCGATCTTCCCACTAAGGACATATGGGTCATTAGGCCTCTTTGGGGGATCTTGGCTGAGCCCATTTTGGTTTACAAGCATTTGGCTAATGATCTAATAATCAAAAGAGGACTGGCAGGGCATTCTTTTTTTTTTTTTTTTTTGTACCTAGTTGTTTATCCAGGAAAGTTACTTTGAAATGTGCCATCTTAACTGCATATATTCTCCTGTTATTCCTGCTCTTTTCCTTTGCATAATTTCTCATCCTTTCAGAATCACAAAAAAGCAATTTTCTCACTGCCATTTTTGGGGTGAAGTTAGGGTTCTTGGCAAGAAGCAATATTCCTTCCTCCCCAACTCCCACCAGCAGCCAAGTGCCTGGAATTCAGTTCAGTAAGTTCTCTTTCATTCACCCACATTGATAATTCCTTTAAAAACAAATTAATTTCCACTCAAAGCCTTTCATCTGTTGATCTCAGCACTTCAGAAACTAATTAATCTCTACAATATGCTTGGATCAGCATTATCCCCTTTTGTTTTCAGAGGAGCAAATAAATGCCATAAAATTAAGCAGATTGTTCAAGGTCAAACAAGGAGTCGACATCTGAGTCCGATTTGAACTCAGAATCCCATATTTTCAAGGCTGGGGATGGAAACACAAGACTCTGAACACAAGTGCACTGTTGAAAGCATGTGGCACCCACAGCCATGCATGTCTGTATCTCACGATGCTCTACGTGTCGGTAATGGGGAGTGGCATTTTAGCAAAGTCTTATAAATAATTTCCAAAATGGAGTAGTTTCCCAAGATTCTTGTCGGAAACATAACAGACTACTTCTACTTTTTTTTTTTCTTCCTTCTTTACATAAGGTGATCATCATTTGCAGTTTGCCTGGGACAGTTCCAGTTAAGCCAGTTTCCTGGCATAGTCAGTCATTAAAATGAGCCCCCTTTTGCTCTCAACACTGTTCTAGTTAAAACCATGAGTGAACTGGTCTTACCCATAAAGCATCTGGACCACTAGCATAACATGATCTGTTAGGTTAAATGTAGCCATTTCTTTTCCTCAAATGCAAAACACAGAAAAGAGGATGGAGTTATGTGCCCAAAGAAGCTGTGAGCAGAGACTATGTGGGATGGTAAGAAGGTAGGAGGAGACAGAAGGAAACAAACACAGGGAGGTTGGCAGAAGCGATGAATTCTGAGAAAGGAGGGATTCCCTAAGACTGAGGAGGGTATGGAGGTTTTGGTGAGTCCCCACAGGTTTGGACACATAGAGGTGAGTGTTCAAGCATTAACAAAGATCTCTTACTCTAGGTGGGGTATGCAGAATTAGCAGAGATGTCCCTTTCAAATGGACTGGGCAGATTTGAATAATGAGCATCCCAGTAATGCCCATCATGTCCCACAGACTACCAGCCCTCCCTATGTTCCAAGCATTCATAAGCCCCACGGACAAATGTGCCTATAATATATGGAAGGATAGCAGTGTCCATCCTCATGCTCCATAATCAACTGTGATTGAATTTCTCAAAACTCTGGTGATTGTATACTCAGAACCATTTAATTTGATTTAGAAAAATAAAATAATGTGACATTTTCTGCATCTATATATGGTAGGATAAAATTCATACCAACTCCATCACGCAAAAAGGAAACTGTGATCAGCTGCAAACGATATCCATCATTAAAACTCCCAAACATGGGCGCCTGGGTGGCTCAGTTGGTTAAGCGACTGCCTTCGGCTCAGGTCATGATCCTGGAGTCCTGGGATAGAGTTCCACATCGGGCTCCCTGCTCAGCAGGGAGTCTGCTTCTCCCCCTGACCCTCCCCACTCTCATGCTCTCTCTATCTCATTCTCTCTCTCAAATAAATAAATAAAATCTTTAAAAAAAAAAAAAAAACTCCCAAACATAAATTTCAAAGGAAGTATAGGAGCGATAGAGCGCTCAATCTACTCTTGTCCCTGCTTGGTTGTGTCCCAGTCTATGGCCCAATATCCCTTAAAGACAAAAGATAGGAGTTGCACACCTGATTTAGTGAGCATCTTGAAAGAAGCAATTATGAAAGACTTGGGCCCATTGTTCTCCCACGGCAGAAGAGGGTGGGTCAAATGGTTCATCCCTCATCTGGTATTTCATCTGATAAAAATACACCTGTGATGTGTAACTTCAGTTGTGCATATGTTTACTAAACTGTAAACAATTAATTTATTATCCAATTTTCTTGTCAATTTGAGAGATGTTTTTTAATCTCTGCAAAGGAAGGAGGGACTTTAACATACCATCTAGTTCTCAAGGTCCCAATCTGCAGTGCCCCCAAGTATTTATGGAATGCCATCTACTCAGAGTCACTGTCTGCATCCCATTAGGGGGTCTAGGAGTCCCCAGGGTAAGGCTCTATGGTGCTGGGAGTAGAGCAAAGGGGATATTACCATATCCCATCAGGACCATATATTTTCGTCTTTCAGACAGCACAGAATTATGATGACATTTAGCTTTAACTTTATATCTTGTATTTACACCAATGGAAACAGTAGTTATTGCTCCAGAGGTTCAAATGAATAATCTGAAATTTGTTACCTCTAAGTTTCTTAGTAAAGCCACATTACTATTATTAAACTATAGGATTTGATGCACTGAGGGTATTCTAGGGTACGGAAAAGAAACAATTATCTGGAAATATTGTGTAACTACCCTTCTTACAGCACATGCCCCTTTTGAAATTCAGTAAAACAAAATAAAACGTGGTGTCTTAGAGCACTTGCAAAACATCTTAAACACTTACAGCTAACCAGTAAAAGGCTGCCTTTGCCCACAAATTTAGAAAATAGTCTTCACAAAGGCAACAATTTAGAGGACACTCATTTTAGCTTCCCACTCAAGACACAGGACAGAGTCACTCTGGGCATAATTTTCCTTGGCAATGGTATGAAATATTGAAGAAAAAATACCTCCTACGGCTTCCTCTTTTTATCAACCAGGAACTTGAGCTCCTTTTCCACTTGGAAAAACCCTACCTATTCTTCAAAAGTTTTACAGCCTGTGAGCAACCTCCCATGACTTCCCCTGAAAGAATTATTCACTCTCTCCTCTGCACGGTCACACATTTGTACATGCATGTATTAGAACGCACTGTAATGAGTGCAATATATATGTTTGCTTTCCCTCACTTCAGTGAGCGAGCTTCAAGGATGGGATGGCTATATTCTCTTTCATGTTCTCCTTCCCTTCCTACCCATCCATCCAGTCCATAAATAAGTTCTACCAACTTAACCCAAAATAAACCTGCCCACGAGCCTTTCTGCTATGGTTATCATCTTCCATCATGGCATTATAAACTTTCTTTGGGGTGATGATTTCTTTTCTTCTACTTTTGCCCTCCTACAATCCATTCATTCATAGCAGACACAGTGATCTTTAAAAAAAAATGTAAATCAAATCATGATACTCCCCTGCTTAAAATGTATGTATCTTTCCATGGAATGCAAAATAAAATGGAAACTTCTTCAGGCTTGCACATCCAACTGCAGGGGTTCTCAACTGAGGGGGCATTTGGCAATGTCTGAAAACATTTTTAGTTGTCACAACTGGAGGAGTGGAGTCCTGGAATCTAGTGGGTAGAGGCCAGGGATACTGCTAAACACCCTACAGTGCACATGACAACACACAATAAAGAATGGCCCAGTCTCAAATGTCAGTATCGCCAAGGTGGAGAGACGCCTGCTCTGTGAGCTCTACCTTCACTCACTTCTCCAACTTCATCTCACGCTGCTCTCCCTATCATCCCCCAAAAGCCAACCTTTCTTGGTTCCTGTACCACTCCAAGTTTGTTTCCACCCTAGGGCTTCTGCATTAATTGTTCCTTGGGGTTGAAATGCTTCCCCACCCACATACTTATATGTGTTCCCCCTTTATTGTAGAACTGCAGCTTAAAGGTCATGTCTTTGTAAATGTCACCTTTCCCTACCTAAGTTTAAGGACCCACCTAGCCACCTACTGTCACAGCAACTAATTTTAAAGCACAGTTTATTTTAATTTCATTTAAATCCTAATTTCAATCACAACTACCTGCTTCTTACATGCTTATTTGCTTGTTCTGATCACCCACTAAATTATGAGTCCCATGAGCTCAGAGACCTCTTTGTTTTGTTTTCTATTTTATTCCCAGAAACTAACACAGTGCCTGGTATATTTGAGCCACTCAATACATTTTTAAAAAATTAACAGATGTATTAATAATTTTTTTAAAGATTTCATTTTTCATTTGACAGAGAGACACAACGAGAGAGGAAACACAAGCAGGGGGAGTGGGAGAGGGAGAAGCAGGCTCCCTGCTCAGCGGGGCTGATGTGGGGCTCGATCCCAGGACCTTGGGATCATGACCTGAGCCAAAGGCAGATGCTTAACGACTGAGCCACCCAGACGCCCCTTAATAAATAATTTGTTCAAAATAAAATACTAGGTCAGTGCACTGTCCCTCGGGTCAGTATTATTACCACAACTTCACTCAAGTTCAGAATTGGGGTGGGGGCAGATTTTGATTCTCCACCTCTGAGCCAGAAAATCAGAATGGCAGCTCTACGAGCCAAATGGAAAGATCTGGATATATGGATGTATGAACACATCTAATGCATGTGCATAAACAGGAACACTAATGTATACATGCATAAAGTGCCAATGATTACTGCAAACCTTCTAATTAATGGATTAGTATCAACTTAAAAATCAACAGAGTAGATAGTGCTCTCAGCCGGGGCTTCTCCCATGCACCCCTTATTTCACAGCCATGAGATGGAGCCTCTGACCTAAAGCCCACCATACTTTTCCTGACCTTCCAGAGGGGTTAAAAGCCATCCAGTGGCAAGTTTCACCAGCATTGCTGCATTTCTGCCAGAAATGCTGAGATGGTGACTCAGGTGGCAATACATGTAAAATGCCTGCAGAGGGGCAATCGCAGGATCCCAGAGCTTGGGAAGGCAGCATCAATTTTTATTACAAGCCTTCCAATCCACAGCCTGATTTCTCCTGGGTACAGCTTCATGCAGTAGAGTCCCGGAGCTTTCTGGCCCAGGTTCATTTGTTTGGCAGCTGTAACCTGAGCTGAATTTTTTAGCAGGATGGCTGTCATTGATTAGCACAGAGAAAAACCTACCTCATGTTTACTTTTGTCATTCAATTTTAGATGCTTGTTAATACACCACCCTCAAACCATAGCCTAGAGAGAGGAATCCAAGATGAAAACATCCCAGGTTCTTAGAAACGTAATTGGACTAAGTGGGCCTTCATTTTAAAGTTACGGGAACCAAGCTACAGAGGGACTGGAGGTGAAGAAATCTAATATTTCAAAAGCCAGGTACCTACTTTCATGATGATGTACTTAATGATCTCATTTTCTTGAGCACTATCAAGGAAAAAAAAAAAAGATGTGGTTTAATGATTGAAACGTGTTTTACACAAAGAGCAAAGGCTATGTGGTGACAACCCGTGGTGCACAGTCCAACGTGACAACACAAACACCATCTCCACAGTCACATGTACATTTGTCTGTGTCCTTTCATTATTGCCTCCTTTTCCCTGCCTGTGCTCATAGGAACAGAAAGGAATGAAGCCGGTCCTTCATCTAAGTCAACTGCAGTTGACTTAGAGAATTCCTGAGAATTCCCCTTCGTAATCTCAAAGTACTAATGAGCACCCCACAATGGTTAAAACTCTTCTGGTTGCAACTGGCAAAAAATGCAAAGCCAAGCTGGCTTAAGAGAAAAAAAATACAAGAGGAAAATTTGCTAGTTCAGGTAGCTGAATCAAGCTCAAGACGTAGAGGAATTCAGGTTTAGCTGGATCCAAGGACTTTTTAAATGATGTCACTGGGTCCTGGTTTTTCTCTGTCTTGTGCTTCTGTTCTCCCCCATGCTCACCCTGAATGTGAGTTTCATACTTAGGTTCCACATGGTGTCATTGTGGTTGCAAGCAGCTTCAGACCTATATCCTGCCAAGTTCAAGTAAATTTTAAAAATCCCACAGACTTCACCTCACTGGTTCTGATGGGCACACACACTCAGCTTCCAACATCATGATGCCTGGAGTATATGCTGCTTTGACTGGCTAGGTGTAAATCACACATTTCCTCCCTTGAGTCTGAGATGCAGGAGCTCTACCAGAAGTCACAAGGACTGACAGTGGTGGAAGAGATTTCTGCAAGAAACCTGGGAGCTCTTACAGAAGTGGGGATGCGGGGGAGTAATTGTGGCTGCAGAACTGACAGATGCCCACATTCTGCATACATACTTTGGGGTGTGGGGACAGAATTCCAAGTGCAGCAAGGTTAATAATACAACGATCAGGCAGCACAGCCTAAACCAGCTGTGTGATGTCTGATATTTTCTTTGTTTCACATAACCTTGAACTGCTGGCTGTTTTTGAGCCTGTAAGCAGATTTATCATCCCAAATATCTTGAGTTTAAGTTGACGCTAATGGCTTTATGTTTGAGACCTCTCTCTTTAAGAGATTTTTCTTAATTGAGTCCTATTACATCTAGGATGGGTCTTCCCCTACAAGCAAGACTTGCATCTACCAATCCAAGGTGTGTAAAGAGAAGTCAAGTTGCATGGTGACAGCAAAATTTCCATGAGGACAACAGGCACATGGTACTGTAAGTGGTTTCCACACTAGCGTCAGGAATGCACGCCTCTTAACTTCTTTTACCCCACTGAAAATTAGGGATATGGATCCTTATGGGAGGTAACATGATAAGGGCTGTAGCCAAAAGCCAGTGGGTGAACTTACAAGAACTCTTCATTCTCAAGACCAAGTGTTCATCCTTCAGGGTCACTACCTGTAGGAAGCTTGGGCTTTAGGCGCTTATCAACAACTTTACCAAGCCTTCAATCACTTCCTTTTGCAGTTCAAATAATAGCTGAGCTCCTCTCCAAAACCTAACTATGTGCCCCATTATAGGGTCCCTGTGTACTTCTTGAGCCCCATCTTTGGGCTATTTTCCACTACCCTAGCCCCTCCCTCTATACCCTTCAACCACACATATTCCTTATTTTGCAGTTCCTCAAACAATCCAAACCCTTTCCAGCTCTCTGCTTTTCTCACCATCAATAGGCCCTTCCTCCCCTATATTTGGCCCTTCTGTCTTCTCATCAATAGCTCTTTGGTTTTCTATTCAAATAACTCCACAGAAATGCTTTGTGGTCTTCCCTGCCTAAACAATGCCATGTCTTAAATACTTATTCAACAAATAGTTCCTAAGTACCTACTATATATCAGACATTATCATAGGAACTAGAGATACCAAAAGAACTTCTTGGTCCTTTGTGAAGTCTTAGTTTCTTTCCTATATACATTTCATATCTTCTGCTGGCTTTAGTTATTTGTCCATTTGTTTGATGTTGCTTTTCTATCCTTGCCACTGGAACTCAAGCTCCATAAGTGCAGGAATAGTGGTGTATCTCCACTTTAGACACTGAGCAGATGCTCAGGAATCTTTAGTTGAATGAATGAAGATAGACTGGGGGTTTACTCATGCTAACATACAACAAGAAGTGGATAAGAGCTGACAGTAGGAATAATACCTGTGGTTAAGGAAAGGTCCACACAAGAGTATAGGAATTACCCCATGGGGACTGGTTTGCCTGGTCAAAATGTGCTGCTCAAATTGAGCTGCAATACGTTTGACCTATGATCATATGGTTATGAGGACACACCAGCCAGATAGTTTAGAAATGTTCCAAAATGGAATCCCCATGGAGAATGGAGGGAGGCTGTCCTGTACAAAGACCTCACGAGCACACTCTTTTCAAAACTAGCATTTCTGCCATCTGGCACAAGAATTTGATATTTTATAGCAAGGGGATCTTTTGTTCAGCCTATGGCTGATAATGTTTAAACACCTGCAATGCGTCACTGTGCTAAGCACTTCACGTGCATTCACTTGGTGAGTTCTCACAACAGTGTTATGAGGTAGTTTTGTTATTAACCCCCCATCTTAAAGATTGGGAAACTGAGGCAAAAAGAGGTTTAGTAATGTAATGAGCTCAGCTGGTAAGTGGCAGAATCAGGATTTGAACCCAGACCATGTTCTTCACCACTACTCAATACTGTCTGTTCTAATCTCCATTAAATAAACATAGAAACCAGAGCTCAACAAGCTTTACGAGCTTGGTCCTGTCCACACCATTAGCATCTTCACATGTGAATACCCATGATGAGATTGAACATTATCAATCATGAACACTTTAGAGTAAATGTGAGTTTGAAAACATTTGGAAGGGCAGGCTTTTATGAGGAGAGGGGGAGAATTTATCGATAGAACACAGGAAAGAGGGTAAGACAAACTTGGATATGGCTATAACTTCCACAGAAATAGTGCTGTCTCTGGTGTGAGTTTATTAAGAGGCTGCCCGCAGGCTAGCTCTAAGGGAAGGGTACTCTTCAGTTAGAAAGCAAGCATCCCAGGACACGGGCTGAGCAAAAACTTCACGGTGTTAGGTAGGAACTGTAGGCTATATCAGATTATAAAAAACGGCTAAGCTTGCTGCTGTGGTCTTTAATTAAAACGCCATGTCCAAACACTATGAGACAGAAGCACTTATAAACTTGTTCACACGTTTACAAAGAGGCCTGGAGGATTAAATTCTTCATTTGTTCCTTCAAAGGAAGAATTCTGTGATTGCATAAGTAGATGAATTAAATGACCTCTAAAGTCCTTCTTACCCTGGAGATTCTACAATAAGGCAAAGGAGTCATTGTGTGAGCTCCCATTTCTTCTTCAGCATACACTCTTGAGAAGGCCCATACAACTCATGTAAAATATAATGGAAACATGTTCAAGCCTTCAGAGGGAAATATATATGGGAAGCAAAATGGATGGGAGAATTAAAGAAGCAATGACATTGTTTGCTGCTACCCTGGCAAGACCTACCTGAATCGAGAGGGGGAGGGGGCAGGAGGAATGCAATTTTACTGCAATATTTGTATATTATTTCTATCTTCCTCCACAAATAAGATGGTGATTGGATTCAAATCACATTTCAAACAGAATTCACTGCTGAAATGTCAAAAATGAGGTAGCACTCAACTCTTGCAAAACCTTGAAATCTGTTCCATAAAAGGCAATTTCAGCATAAATCATGGTTAACCTTGAATAGTTAGATTAATGATCCAGCATCTTTCAACTGAGCGCCAATGAATAAACAAAACTTTACAAGCAAATTTAGCAACATCTTAGAAGAAGAAAAGCAAAACCAATCAAGAGAGATGAATGGTGATAAAATGGAAACATTTTGGGGCAGAAAGAGTGATCACAGCAGTCAATGTACTGCAGAGAATGCGAAATTGTCTCTTCCCTGAAAATCCCCACACTGTGGAGGATTCATTCTGCTCAGAAACAACAGTAACAAATAAGCAAACAAATAGATCCCCCCACCTTCATACTCATTTCTTGTACTTTGACAATTGGTGTAAAATCTATGGTCATAACCACTAAACTTCTCTGCCTGTTGTGCTGTTCTTCTAGAAGGAGTGTGGTATGTTCAGTGCATTGATCTTGTTCCTACCAAGCAACGGAAGCAAGACAGGAAAGAAAACTGTATCCAGATGGCCTCAGGACAGAAAGAAAAGACATATATCACGTGCCTGTGTCCCCCAGACCACATGGCATCCTGCATAGGGTATCTGACAAAGGAGGAGGAGAGGCAAATGAGGCCAAGTTTAAGAGATTCAGCTTTCACTTAACCATGGCCATAACCTCGTTCAAGTTTGACATCTACTTTATCCAGACTGTATTAAAATTCTTACTTTAAAAATAATAAAAATCAGATCTTCTTAAAATATTAACCAAAATTACAGGGAATGAAACCCACACTGTACGCTTCTTTTGGAGAAAGTGTAAGAATCAGCCAGTACATGTCAGCAAGTCACGGGGCAGCCGTAACGCACTTCTTGGGCACCAGATGTCGAATGCTTCTGCTCACTCTTGGGAATCTGCTGCTTCTGCAGCTGAGCCCAAGCTGGTTGCTGCTCAAATACTAGCCTCTCAGAGTCTGGACTTTTCCGAGTCTATCGTGCCCCTTCTTCTGTTTTGGGTAATAACTTACACTTATCAATGTTCTTGGGAATGTGAGCTGTTTTTACCCCCTTTCATGAATCTACGTTTCTCCCCATTACACAGATAAGACAGCTAAAGCCTAAAGAGCTGGAGCAACTGGCTCAAGGTCACACCATGCATAAGGGGAAGGACCAAGATCGAGTGACACCAAATCTCCTGTTTATTTTACTATCCTTCGATGTGGCTCCTTTCCCACTCTGCAGGAAGAAGAAAGTGCAAAGACAGCCTATGCATCTTCCTCTCTTTCTTCCCCAACATTAAATAGGTGTTTACTATATTGCAGGCACTGTGCTATGCTTTAGGACAGGGGCTGGTAAACCATGGCTCTCAGACCAGCAGTGTGCTGCCTGTTTTTGTATAGCCCATAGGCTAAGAATGCTTCTGCAATTTTAAATGGCTGGAGAAAAAAATCAAAAGAAGGATATCTTATGATATGAAAATTATATGAAGTTCGAATTTCAGCAGCCATAAATAAAGTTTTATTGGAACGCAGCCATGCTCATCCATTTGCATATCGCCTATGGCTGCTTTTACGCTGCTAAGGTGGAAAGGAGTAGCACCAGAGACCTTATGTCCCACAAGCCTAAAATATTTACTATCTGGTCCATAACAGAAAAAGTTTACAGAATCCTGCCCTAAGAGGTAGCAACAGACAGGTAGACCTGGTTTGCCCTCATGAATTTCCAGTGCAGCAGGACAGAGAGCTAATGAAACTGGGTCTTGTAAGTCGCCGACTAGGGGCTGACCAGGTGAATGCTTAACCCTGTGATAGGATCCTTCTGCCAGAATA
This sequence comes from Leptonychotes weddellii, assembly GCF_054177405.1. Classification (NCBI taxonomy): domain Eukaryota; kingdom Metazoa; phylum Chordata; class Mammalia; order Carnivora; family Phocidae; genus Leptonychotes; species Leptonychotes weddellii. The sequence goes on from NC_138373.1 coordinate 31,009,444, forward strand.
TGTAGGCACACAATGCAGGCCCATTCCCAGTTGTGACAGATGTGGCAGATGAGGTCATAAGGACCTAACTCCCAGCCCGGCAGACAGGACTCCAAAGCACCAAGGGCATGACAGAGGCAAACTGATCTGCCCCATCAGCAAATAGGAACAATCTTGAACTGGACAACCTGAGAAAGTGTTTGACATCCAATAGGTAGAATCCAGATGCTAGAACAGAGCTCAAAAGTGACTTTCCAAATCTGACTCTCCTTCTGCATCATCCTTCCTGGCTAAAAAGTTCAGGGTAGTCACTGAAACTACTGAGCTGCAACTCAGGTCAGCTTTGACTTCTCTCTTCCTGCTTTCCCAAAAGGTCACACAACACCTCAGTCCTAAAATGTCTCTAGAATCTATTCCCTATCTATCTCAGATCAGCCCTGCTGTCTCCCACCTGATTTCTTCCATTAACTTCCCTGATGCCCCCACCCCAACCCTGCAGGTATTGCCTCTCTGATATGTCCTCTAAAACACTTCCTCAATCGTCACTGTACACTGTACATCTCCCAGCAAGCTTACAGCAAGATGCTTGCAATGACAAGCAATCACTGAAATACACATAAAAATGTGATAGCCTTTGTTTCCTCATCAAACCGATAAAAGTTAGAAAGATCAATACCATCCAGTGTTGGCAAGGGTGTGTGAGAAGAGGCTCTTTCGGATGCTGCAGGTGGGTGTCCAACTTGGGGAATCAGTTGTAACAGGCAATTTGGCAAGACTTGTTGAAATGTATTATGTGTTTTCCTTCAGCCCAGCATCCCTCTTCTTAGTATCTATTTTAGGGAAACACTGCATATACCCTCAAAGAGAGTTGTTCAAGGACACTCACTAATGCTTGTCAGAGGGAAAAAAGGAAAAAGAAACAGGCTAAGCAAGTACTCTATTCCACACTCAGATTCAATTGAATGGTCCGTGACTTCAACCACCATTTATTTCCCCCTAGAACTTGAACTCATGTGCCCTTCTGTGCTTCCATCTCTAGACCATCCAGCTATCCATTTGCTTAGGGTCTAGAATAAGATACTGAGCTATTCTTTATTAGAATAGACAATGGCTCACAGCACAGACCCATGTCATTCTAAGTGCAGGGTCGAAAGTCTCTGCTGTGCCAAGGGCCACCAGCACAGTGGTTTCCTCCTCTTCCCAAGGACAAAGAAAGTCCACAATTTGACTGTTCTGCTCACTCTTCAATTCCCAGGGCTTGGAGCACAGAAGACACCCAATAAAAGTCTCCTCACTGAACAAACTTCTCCCATTCTCCATACGGCTATTTAAAGTACTGTCTACTTTCCTCACATCTTTGATCTCCCCCACCTCTCAGATACCTCCTGCTTCAGAAGAGAAAATAAATGCCAACAGAGGGAAACCCTCTCCCAATCTCCTCTGATGACTTTTCAGTCAGATAGATACCTATAGCCCAACCTCAGCTGCATCTCCTACAGGAGCCAAAACCTCAAAATTTCTATAATGAGCTCAGCTATCTTTCCCCTCAAACCAATTCTTGATTTTCTGCAAAAGTGACTCCCATGCACTCAAATACCCAATTTAGAAATCTAGGCATGAGCCTCCTTCTTCCTCATTCCTAACACACAATCAGCAACTCTTCCCACCTACCGTGTTCAAGGCTCTCATATATATCTAATTATTTCCTCCTCTGTTGTTCCTTCCCCTTTCCAGGGCCAATCTTCTCCCAATAAGATCAATGCTACAGATTCCAACCTCATCCCCTTATCTCCATTTTTACATGCCCCCTCTCCATCCCTGAATCCCTTAGTGCACACTAGGAAGCATAATTCTCCTAAAGAACCATTCAAGAGTTTTTATAAATGTGATCATTACAGATTGGGATAATGGCAATGAGGGAAATAAAGAAAGTGTTCAGATCACACACCATGTGGGGGCCATCTACTTTTATCAGGGAGAGCAATGGCAGTTTCTCAGAGGGGATAACATTTGTGTTGAGCTCTGAAAGATGAGAAGCCAGCCAAGCAATGAAAGAGCATTCTAGGATATGGAACAGCCATTTCAAAGGCCCTGAGGCAGTGAATACCTTAGTTAGAAATGGGAAGGTGTGTACACACTCCTGTACCACCAGATGGCCCAACTGGGAGGCAGCTGTGTGAAGCCTGATACCCTTGCAATGACAAGTTGGGACACCAAGACCAAAGTGACAAACTGCTATCCCAACCTTTCTCAGCAAACCTTGATGGGAGCCACTTTATTATTTTATTTTTTTAAAGATTTATCTATTTATTCATTTGAGAGAGAGAGATTGAGAGAGAGAGAGAGCAAGAGCACAAGCAGGAGGGAGGGTCAGAGGGAGAGGGAGAAGCAGACTCCCACCAAGCAGGGTGCCAAATGCGGGGGCTCCATCCCAGGACCCTGGGATCATGACCTGAGCCAAAGGCAGACTCAACCTACTGAGCCACCAAGGTGCCCCAACTGGAGCCACTAAACATGCCAACCAGCACATACAGAAAGATGCCTAGGGAGTTGTCAAGAAGGAATGTGGCACCAGCTTGCTGGGTCTGGGTAGCCCTCTCACCAATGGGCCCCACACTCCCTCAGAAGTGAATGGACAAGGACAGAGGGGCAAGTAGTGGCAGCTGTGCTTGAGCTAGGGGCAGTAGAGCTCAAAGGCTCGGGGAGCTATGCAATGACAAACATCTGCTACTGGCAGCCACCATCCCAAACAATGGAGGCTCTGGTGGCAGAGCCTCCAGCCTAACTGTTATCAATGATCCATCACCTTAGACTGGAGAAGGGTGGAGATCTCTCTCAACACCAAGGGTCTACTAGGAATGAGAAGAGACAGAGGACACAGAAAAGGACTCTCTGATGGCCTTCTTCAGTTTAAAAAACAATTAAGCCCTGGGATTATTTACAATACATAGGGCACATCTGAGGGCATGAAACGTCTTTAGAAAGTGCCCCTCTGAGCTAGACAGGAGTTTTCCAGCTCAACTGGATGCAGAGAGGCCAAAGCTTCCATGTGCTGAGAATCCACGCCTGGGATGCTTCGTTCTATTATGTGTGGCCTACCACTCCATTACCGCCTCTATATAAAATTACATTCCTGATTAAAATTTTAGTGCCAAACATTTTATATGATTACAGACAGAAAGTCAAAATTTGCATTTAAATAGACATATTAAAAACACTCTGCAGAGGAGAGAAGGACAGCAAAGCAATCTTGAGTAGTCTTTTAAGAAAGGGTGAGGCACCCTGGTGAGGGTTTTTCATTTCTGTCAACACAGACCCTGACCCTTCCGAAACTCCACCAGAGTACATGGTGCACTAGATTCTGCTCAGACGTGACTACTCAATTCTCCATAGCGAAGACTTGACAGAGCCCACAGCACTATCAGTTATTCCTTCCTTCCTTCCTTCCTTCATTCAACAGATGTGTATTGCCTACTCTACTGGGTTAAATAGCGTCCTCCCAAAATTCATGTCCCCCAAGAACCCCAGAATGTGACCTTATTTGGAAATAGTGTCTTTAGAGATGTAATCAAGGTTAGATGAGGTCATTGTGGATTAGGGTGGGATCCAGTAACTTACATCCTCATAAGATGCCAGAGGATACACAGACACAAGGGGAGAAGGCCATGTGAAGATGGGGGCAGAGACTGAAATGAAGCATTTACAAGTCAAGGAATGCCAAAGATTCCTAACAACCAAGAGAATCTAGAACAGGCAAGGAAAGATTTTTCCCAGAGCCCTTGTAGGGAGCATGGGTCTGCCAACACTTTGATTTCAGACTGAGAGCCTCGTGAACTGTGAGAAAATAAAGTTCTGTTTGTCTAAGCCACCAAGTTTATAACAGTTCTTGCTGCAGCCTTAGGAACCATGCAGTGGTCATGAAATTACTATACTAAGCCCTATCCAAAGACTGGTGTCCTTATAAGAAGAGGGAAATTTGGACACAGGAAAGACAATACACAGAGGGAGGACAAGGTGAAGAGACACAAGGAGAATGCCATGTGACAACCAAGGCAGAGATTGCAGTGACGTGTCTACAAGCCAAGGAACATCACAGATTTCTGGCAAACCCCCAAAGTTAGAAGAGGCAAGGGAAGATCCTCCCCTAGAGCCTTCAAAGGAATGGCCCTGCCAACACCTTGATTTCAGACTTTTAGCCTCTGGAAGTGTGAGAGACTACATTTCTGTTGTCACACCTGCCCATGAAGAGCCAGGCTGGTGCTATGGACATAGCAATGAGTATAAGTGACAAAGCCACTGAACTCATGGAAATCAGAGTCTAGGAAGAGAGAGATACCACTCAGAATCACAGAAATCAATGTAAAATTGCAACCAGTATAATTGCTCTAAGAGAGATCACCATAAAAGGAAAATTCATATGGAAGGGGTTTGGTTTGCTCAGAGAAGTCATGGAATGGATCCTTATGGATGTGGGATAAATGAGGTCAAATAGGGAGATGGAGTCATACTAAATGCATAGGAGGTGGGAGCTGGGGCAGGAAGGAGGTAGGATATATAATCCTCAGCACAGGCCTACCTGCTGGTCCCCAAAACCACAGGAAGGCATCTGTATGGTAATATCCTCTTGGACCCTGGCCAGTAAGGAGCCATGTTCTCACTTTTATTTGGGGGACAGGAGGGAGAAAAGGTAGGGAGCATTCTGTCCATAATGGATACCCTTTGTGTTGAGATCCTGGGAACCTCTGGGTACTATTCCGGCTCTGCCACAAACCAGAGTGGAGTGACCTTGGGTTAATCAGTGGTTCTGTAAGGCAGGCCTCAGGTTTCCCATCTGGATGAGGAGGAGGCTGGGCTGGCCGGCTTCGAAGGGGCTGTCCAGCAATGGTGTGACTGCATCTCACAAGTTCATCCTCCTGTGAGGTATAGGGTCACACCATCACTGGATGGGCAGAGAATACACAGTGGTCTTTCCTGGAGCATTTTCAAATGAGCCAAAACCACACAGGCTCTGGCATCTTCTCCCTGCCCAGAAGTGATCATCTGCCGCAAGATGTCCAAGAAATGCCACACATTCTCTTTTGTTGGCTTTGCCTTAGGGGACATGAAATACTCAAGAGCTGTACCCAAAGCTTATGAACAGGTTTGTTTCCTTCATGGAATCAACTTCTTTGGCTTTATTAGTTAAAGGAGAAGTTAACATGGGGAAAAGGTGGGTTCTTCCATAGTGGCAAAACAATGGCCAATAAAAACTTTCAGAGATTGACATAGAGAATTCCCTGTGAAGGGGAATTGTGAAGTTCACAGAAAATATCCCATTTCCTTTGGTGTTTTGGCTACAGAACCTCAACATTTTGCACCACAAAACACTTCCTCCCCAAAAGAAATTATTTCTGATACTGCTTCTATACGCTCTCCTCAAACCTGCCAAAGTCTCAAGTAAGGAATGTAAAAAAGGAGCAAATAGGAACTCAATACAGCAATAGCTCAGAGTCTTTGTTCTGCAGGCTGTTTTCACACTTCTTCAGGCGAATGGATTTTTAAAACTGCCAGTTGCTAACAGGAATCCCACCTCTTCAGACTGATAAGATAAATCTTGACAGCCTAAGAAATCTTTATTTCACTCAGAAGTTATTTGTTCCCATCTCATGCTTGCAGATTAAGAATAAAAATTGATTTGACTTCAAAGGGAGGCATTTTATAATTCCGATTGCCCTCACCCCACTCCACCCATGTACGATTACTCAACACCAACCAGTGGCAGTAACAATTGCTTGTTTCCTGGCTCTGGGTGGGAAAAGTTACTTTCATACAAGGACACTTGGCCAGGATGCAAACTATCTGGGAAAAGACATTTTCAGCTGGAGTGATGTCTCTACGTGTTCTTACCCAAATTAAAGAGCATCTCATCTTCTGTTCTAAGCTTCAATTATGAACCTATCATAGACCCAAAAAGAAAACACACACACACACACACACGGTCAAAACTGGATTCCTTTCTTTTCATAATATCAGTGTGAGAAGAATTTGTTACTCACTTCACTGCCATGAGAAAATAAAAAGAGATGGCTAAAACAGGTATTACAGAACGTGGGCCATTTAAAGTACCAACCTTCTATCAACTCCTAAAGGAATTCCTTCCAGCCACTTCAACTGCTGATCATGAAATGGTCCCAAATTGTGTGCTATTAGACACTGATTCCAAGGCAAAAGTTTGCTCCCTGATTATATCATCTGGTGAATAATTACAAGACTGCCCAAGGCCCATCCATTCTTAAAATACCTGCTAATTTAAGTAGCCTTGTGATTAAATGATCTCAGGGTGAATGTCTGTCCAGAGAGAGTGAATCAAACCAATACTCACTGCTGAAAAACCTGATAAAGCACTTCACCTTCTTTGATAGAGCAGCTAATCTGTTTGTTACTGCTCTAAGTGACCAACTGACCCACTGACAAATTGAGTATTAAGTACCTCCTATGTGCCTAGCACTGTGGTGGATACAAATTCAAAGATGAATGTCAAAGGTAAATTTAAAGATGACTGTCATGGTCCTGAGAGTTGTATTCGGACAGTCAACAGATCTTGAATGACTACTATCTATAAGACCATATGACATGAAAATGATGTATACAACAGTGTTTGGCCTCAGTGAGCATAGCAGTGTAACCAAAAATGTTGTATATTGATAAAAAAGACATGCTCTCACCCAACAGTCCATTCATTTAACCACCCAACTAGTTATCCGTGCTTCTACTCACTCTTTCTCCAAATCATCCTTCCACCCAACTACTTTCCATGAAACCATCCTTTCACCCAGCAATCCCACCAACTGGTATTCAAGCATCTATTTTGTACCAGACATTCTCCTAAGCAATGGGGATACAAACATGATTACAAGCATAAAATCTCTTTCCTCAACGATCTCATAGTCTGTAAGATTGATAAAAGATAACTAGTAAGGATAAGTGTTACCAGATAGGCAAAAAAACCCCAATCTTTTGAACCTAGAAAATACATTTTGGAAATGCTCTGGGTAAACAGGCACTTTCATACATTGCAAGAGGAATGTAATCCTTATGGAGGGAAATTTGGCAATATCTAACACAACTATGCATGCATTTACCTCATCATCCATCAGTCTCAGTTCTAGAGATTCATTTTGAAGAGACCCCTCCAACAGGAGGCAAGACAGACAGACAAGATGATTCATGGCAGCAGTGTTTGTAATTACAAAATATTTGGAAATCACCTACATGGGCACATAGGAGATTGGTTCAATAACATATGATCATTTGAATAATGTAGTATTACGCAGCAATAAAAAAGAATGAGCAAGATTCCTGTGGACATGGAGTGATTTCCAGGATACAATTCCTGGATAAAAGCAAAATGCACTAGGGGCGCCCGGGTGGCTCAGTCGTTAAGCATCTGCCTTTGGCTCAGGTCATGGTTCTGGGGTCCTGCGATCAAGCCCCACATCGGGCTCCCTGCTCGGCAGGAATCCTGCTTCTCCCTCTCCCACTCCCCCTGCTTGTGTTCCCTCTCTTGCTGTCTCTCTCTGTCAAATAAATAAAATCTTTAAAAAATAAATCAAAATGCACTAGTGTGTTCTCATTCTAAACTAAAAGGTATGCTTAGCCCTACAAAAAAGTTTGTCACATCTGCCTGAAGTAGATCTTTTATGCGAGGATTTGGATGGAATATCTAAATGCAGAGGGCTGACATTTTATAGACCTTAAAAGCACAAGTTGTATGATGTCTTTGTGCCTACTTGCTAATAGGTGTGCATGGTAAAGGGCGGGGGGAGTGCAGAACTGATAGTGTACTCTCTTATGCATAAGATAGAAGAAAAGTAAGAAAACATACACATATGTTATTTTGGGGGGAAAACGACAGGAGAATAAGCCAGAAAGTAATGAAAACAACTATTTACAGTTGATCAGTGGAAATGAAGCAAAAGTATTTGGAGTGGATGAGTGACACTTTTGTGAGTGTAACTTCTGAATCACTTGGACTTCTGGAATGATGATAATGTTTGACATACACAAAATCAAATTAAAGAAAATTAACGTGGATGGAAAAAAAGTAATAAAATGGAATATAAGCAGAAAAATAAATCTGTCTGTATTTCAAATGAATAATATATAATACTAAAAGAGGAAAAATGAATTAACCCATGTAACTTTGGAATACAACGTTTTGAATGTATACATACTGAAGATAAAATAACTATAAACAAATATTGAACACTAGTTGGCAGGTTTGTTTTTCAAAGTAGTATGGGTTAACATTTGGTACTTATTTTCTGTGTATTCTAGGATTGAGTAAATAAGTAACTGTGGGAGCCAGGTTCCACTGTTGGGGAAGGAGACTATAAATATAGAAAGGAGAGAGGATAGAATAAATCCTGTGGTGTTATATTAGAATTTGAGGTATCACATAAATTCATGGCTTTTCAAAGACAGAGAGATACAGATGTCTATGTGGCAAGAGTATGTTTTTTACTTAGCTCTGCCCACATTGTCCATTTAGAAAACCTGGACACCATGAATACCTAGAACTTTGTTTCCAAATACCATTCTCCACTAAAAAGGAAAAAGGGCTCCTTGGAGAAATGTCTGGTTCTCCAGCTGGGGGCAGCGTCAGTACAAGATGATCCTGGAACATCTCGTGGTGCCAACAGATGAAGAGGTCATCAAGGAATGATGGGGACATGCCAAAAGGACATAGGAGCCAGCTTGAAGGGGCTCCTAGTGACCAAATCTGGGGCGATCTGAACACTGAAACAAATAATGACAGCAACAGATTGCAACTCACTGAATAAAATATGAATTCATGACTCTACACTGAAACAGATGATTAAATGAATACATGAGGAAAAGGAAATAGAATGCCAACTAATACATGTACGTGTGATGGGGTTAGAAAAGCCATCATGTGACAGCCATCACAGTAATAATTACTCAGGCAAGAATCATCAGTGGGTGATAAAATTAGTGAAGGTTTGATGGCAAACAGGATATTTACAAAGCCTAAAAGCATTTAATCCTAAAACCACTTATTAATTACAACGGGAAACGTTTTAGTAGCGATATCTGGAAGACACCATCTGAACACAGTGATTCAAGATAACATCTCCAATAATGGCACAAACTATTACGTGCTTCTCGATATGACACACTGAGAGAATAAGGGCATCGGCACTCCTGCAGTATCCCCACCAAGAGCACATACCCTGACTCAAATCCTGAGGAAACAGCTGGAAAACCCAAACCGAAGATTAATTGCAAAACCAATGTTTGGCCTGTACTCTTAAAAAATATCAAGATCATGAAGACAAAGCAAGATTGTGTTGCTGTCCTAGATTAAAGGATACTAAAGAGGGTTGCCTGGGTGGCTCAGGTGGTTAAGTGTCTGCCTTTGGCTCAGGTCATGACCCTAAGGTCCTGGGATCAAGTCCCACATAGGGCTCCTTGCTCAGAGGGGAGTCTACTTTTTCCTCTGCCTGCCGCTCCCCCTGCTTGTGCGCTCTCTCTCTCTCTCTCTCTGACAAATAAATAAATAAAATCTTAAAAAAAAAAAAAAAAGGGCTACCAAAAGAGACCTGACAACTATATGAAATGCACAATGGACTGGATTCTGGGCCATGCAACACCGCCATCAAGAATATTCTCGGGGGGCGTCTGGGTGGCTCAGTCGTTAAGTATCTGCCTTCGGCTCAGGTCATGATCCCAAGGGTCCTGGGATCGAGCCTCAAATCGGTCTCTTTGCTCCGCGGGAAGCCTGCTTCTCCCTCTCCCACTCCCCCTGCTTGTGTTCCCTCTTTCGCTGTGTCTCTCTCTGTCAAATAAATAAATAAAATCTTTAAAAAAAATTTTTTTTAATAAAAAAAAAGAACATTCTTGGAACAACTGATGAAATTAGAAAATGAACATGGACTAGGTAATAGGACTGTATAATTTGTTAAATTTCTTGATTTTGATATTGTATTGTGGTTGTGTGAGGTTATGTTCTTGTTCTTAGGAGTGACACACTGAAGTTTTCAAGAATAACAGGGTACCATGCTAAGAATAAACAATATGTATATACGTAAATATAGATAAAAAGATGGAGATGACAGATGATTAACAGATACAGGTAGGTAGGTAGGTAGATAGATAGATAATAGATAAACAGACAGAGGGATGGAGGAGGGGAGAAAGAGAAAAGGATAAAGCAAATGGTGAAAATGTAAACAACTGGCAAAATAGGTAAAACATATATGGAAGTTATTGTCACTATTCTTGAAATTTCACTGTAAGTTGGAAATACAAACATTTAAAAAATATCTAAATAAGTGTGAACCAGAAGACAAGTCATTCATCCTTTCTAGGTCTTAGTTTCCTTGTCTATATAAAATGAGGTAAATTGGGTCATATAAACTCCAGGCCTTTTCTTGCTCCAATAGGTTGTGGTTTAGGATGTAGGAAAGTATAAAGATCCCGGGAAAAAAAAAAGATTTTTAGAGGAAAACCAATGGTATTGGAAAACTTCACATGAGAGGTAGGTTTGGAGAGTGAACAAGACTTACAAAGAAAGAAGGGAGAATTACAAGACCCAGAGTTTTCCTACCAGCCCTCAAGGTAATGGAAGGACCTATTCTCTCCTAACAACTTGATGTTTAAAAAGGCCAACTCACATGAACTGGAACTTACTCCTAAATTAGCCACTCTTCCCCAAATGCTAGGCTAATTAATAGCTGCACTGGGGATCAGAAATGTACCTAAGGCCAAAGTTCTCAAAACACAAAAACAAAAACACATTTCTTTTTCTGTCAAACCCTTTTTCCATTATTTTAATTAATCTCCTCAGCCTTTCCACTATCCCTAGGTATACATGTCTGTGTCCATATCTCTCTTCAATTCATTGTACCTTTTTTAGTTCTTACATGCTATGGTTTCTCAGCTCTGTGATTGAAGCTTGCACTCTTAAGTGTATGTTCATCTATCTTACCACTTTGGGGGTTGTTGTATGCAGTAGGTTCATTTACTATTTATTCCACAAATATTTATTAACTAGTCATATGTGCCAGGTCAAGACTGTGCATAAGAGGCATATCAATGGATAAGAGAGAACGAACCTTGCCTTCCTTTTTAATGTTTGTAGTAGCACGGCTCTGTAGCCGTACTTCTGTAGAGTACTTGTGAGAAAT
>NC_138373.1:31021111-31081501 GCF_054177405.1 Leptonychotes weddellii
TAAGATAGATGAACATACACTTAAGAGTGCAAGCTTCAATCACAGAGCTGAGAAACCACAGCATGTAAGAACTAAAAAAGGTACAATGAATTGAAGAGAGATATGGACACAGACATGTATACCTAGAGAACTGAGAAAGTGCAAACCAGGAACCAGCTCCATAAACGTAATCATAGGGGAAAATATCCCAAATCTAACATGCAGCATTTTGGTCTACGTGGCAGTGACTGGATCAGAGAACTGGTGTCTGCCACCTCTCCTCCCCGGTTCTGCCTTAACAGACAGAAGGTCCATGTGGCATTAGACAAGCTTGGCTTCCAGGGCTGGACTCAGCACCACTTTTATATGCCTGGGTTGAGAGGATTTCAGTCAGCTGTGAGATCTTTTCAATACTTATCATTGAGAGTATATAATACAAGCCTCATATGTGCAATTACTTGAAGGTCAAGCTTGGAGATAAACAGTCAGTGAAGCTGTCAAGTTTACGAAGAGAAGAAGAAGGGGGCAAGATAGCTGGAAACAACCCCAAAGAGGTCACGCAGTGTGGAGAGGACCACCCCAACCTTTTTTATGACTTTTTCCGCAGCCCCCTTGCCAGATACACAAGCAAGTCTCATTTTGGGCTGTTTCTACCTGCCACAATGACCTTGGATTTTCCTAAACCACTCTGCAGGTAAAAAATTAAGTTAGAAACAACAAGGGTTTGTGCTTCAAAGTAGGAGTTGAGAATTTAGGCAGCCCCAGTAGCTAGGGAAAGATAGGTACGGTTTTTGTGGATGCAACGCAGTTGTTCTGCCTCTTTTAAAATGCTTACTTTCTGTTCCTAGCACTACAGTCACTCTTTTGTTATTGCAATCATCTTACCTGTCCAAAAGGTACAACAGATAGCATGCAGGCATTGGTTTCCATCATATGAAAGCAAAACACCCCAGCTCCCTCTCCCCTGCCCTTGTTACTACCTAATTTCAAATGCTAAAAAAAGAAAAAGAAAAAGAAAAATCCAAGAAGAGCCAAAGCTACAGTGACACAAGGATCTGTTGATAATTCAATACAACCCAAGTCTGGGTTCCAGCTGCCAACATCAGGGTTCCCACTTTATTCATTCTGCCCTGGTTTTATCCCCTCATTGAGATGGAACTTCAGCCTTCACTTCCAAACCTCGGCCAGAAGCCACAAGCTGCCAGTGTGGAATGAGGAAGCAACAGTGGGATGCACAAATGCGCAGCATGGAGAAGCCTAGAGATGCCTCACAAAACATCCCATCATCACGTGCACTTCTGTAGAAGACACACGGGAAGTGCTGACTACTGGTGCACAAGCCGTAAGAAAAACCCGAAGTGGCACATATACATTCACAACGCAGAAAGCCCCTCTGATAGTCCAGTGAGATGGGAAAGTGCAGGAGCACATACTCCTGGGGTCAGAAGAAACTGCTGTCCGTTACTGGGTCCACTTCATGCTAATTCTGCAAACTTGAGGGTGTCATTTCAGCTCCCTGGGGCTTAGCTGATTCATCTGTAAAACGGAGGTAAGAGTAGCATCTATTCCCTAACTGTGATGTGAAGATCAAACAATCTATGAAAAGTGCTTGCAAAATGATCTGTTACATGGTAAGCTATTGTTATTTATTGGTGCTCCATCAAAGGCATCAATGGTCTTTGCCATGTCCATCCACAGTCAGGGTAATGGAGAGAAGATAAGACTTAACCTTGCATCTCAGATAACCAACCCATCTTACATCCTAAAATTCTAGCTTAATTTAGGGTTGTTCACCATTGTCTCATATATATGATATATTTGCTACTGCTTTATAAGATCATTTGTTACATTACCTTTTAAGAATAGCATCCATTTTAACAGTTGATTTAAGGTCTGTCAGTGTTGAGGTATAAAGCTGCCACCTTTATATTTTCCTACTTCTGATTTCACTATTTTGAAGAAAACATACAACTGAGGTTACCTTCAAAATTTGAAATTAAAAATATAAAATTGTTTATAGAAAAAAGAAAAAAATGGGGGGAAGGGATGGGAGACATGGTGTTTGTAGTATTTGCAAAATATCAAGGGAAATTTTATTAAAATATTTGCAATTCTAAATCTGCAAACTGTGAATGTAGAACAGTCTTTAGATATAGATCTGTATCCACCACCATTAATATAGATACAGATACATACAGAGAGACAGAAAGAGAGAGAATAGCCACCATTGGTAGCCAGAGACTAGAGAAAGTTGAGTAAGGAGCCAAAGGAATTAAGATGTGACTTCTATTTCTAAAAAGTATTGTAGAAAAAAAATATCAAGAGGAGGAGGAGAGAGTAAAAGGAACATAATTAGTAGCAATGGAAGTAGTAGCTGCAGCCGCCATTTATCAATGGTCCTTCTATATTCCAGGCGTTGAGTTAGGCATTACGTATAGGTATTGGTCTAGGTAACAGGTATAGGAGATAGAGATAGATATCTTTTAATTCTCTCAACAATCCCACAATGAGAAATGATTCTTCCATTTTACAGATATGGAAACTGAGGTTAACTCTCTTGACCAAGGCTACTCAAGCTAAAAAGTGGTAGTGCCAGGTTCTAATTCCAGTTTTTGGTGACTCAAAAATCTGTGTCCTTTCCACTGTATAACAGTGCCTCAAAACATGCCTAGAAGAGTCTGGAGGTGAGGTGGTCTCATTTTCTGGGTTTATTACAAGAATATTGCATATCCCATCACTCCCATGTTCCACTCCCCAGAGATAGACAGACAAACTTGAAGAGTAAAGATGTACCTATTGAAGAAGGTAAATGTGTACACATGTACATATAAATCCATCCATCTATTCATCTATCTATCTATCCAACTTTCCATCCATCCATCCATCCATCCATCCATCCATCCATCCATCCATATTTTATCTATTTTAAGAACAGAGACCTTACCAGACAGATTTATAGCTCCTATTCTAATAGCACAGGCAGACTGTTAAAAGGAAAGCTAATTTTTTCAAAAGCTCTTTTTTTTAAGGTGAATCCCATTTTAGGCTCATTAATTTTGATGGCTGTGCCTTTGCCAAGACCTCTCCCTGTGAGATGCTAGTCTAAGGAGGTTACCCTCTCCACTCACACTGTCACACACCCACTTTGACATTTCTTCTTGTAGTTTTGGACAGAAGCAGGTACTGTGAACTAGATAAAAATTATGAAGGGTGGCATCCCACCCTGTTCCAGTTACTATGGAAGTTTCTTCTACTCTGCCTCTCCCTTCGCCTTCTGTCTCTGTCTCAAATCAATAAACAAGGTAGAGAGGAACAAAAGGTCTGCCTTTTTAACCCAGTGGAATTTCTTAGATGTTCTTTGATAACTGGGGTATGTAACTGAGTATGTAATTTAGGGTGAGGAATTACACATGGGGATGCTTCCCTCTCTGTTATTTGACCAAACACATCACATTCAACAGTAAAGAACTTGAGGGACCACAAAGACCAACCACATGACCATATGTCTCTATGAAAGTGTATGTGCACACATGCCCACAGACATATGCACACACATTCACATGAACACTGGGAAAACATGGTCAGCTGAAGGTTCCCATTCTGGGCCCTGCATCAAGAATAGATGAGGTCTGCTAAAAAAAAAAAAAAAAAAAGAAGGAGAAGGAGAGGGAGAGGAAGAGGAAGAAGGAAAAGAAGAAAGAAGAAAGAAGAAGAAGCAGCAGCTCCCTTGGAGTTTTACTCCCCTTGGCAAGGTGAGTGTTAAAAATAATAATGCTGAGGTTGTACTAAGTGCCTTAACTTTGCGAGTAAGAAGGGAGGGAAGGAAAGAGGGAGAAGGGAGATAAGAGAGGGAGACAGAGGGAGAGGAAAAAAGGGAAGGAACGAAGGAAAAAGCCAGAAAGATTGTAACAAAAGTTTTTTTACCTTGGCAAGCCAAGTAACAAGCTTTAAACAGGTAAAGGGCTTTATACTGTTCAGAAAAAGCACTTTTGCATTCTGCCAGCATCTTAGCAGCACACCATTTGAAAAAGGTCCTATTTTTCTTGGCTTGCAAAGGATAGTTGGACTTCTCACTATGGCGGGGAACAGACGCTGTAGCATAAGGATACAAGAGGGGGTAAACCTTTCTTTCCTTTCCAATGGCTTTTTGCCAGTGTTCGAATGCAAAACACAGGCCACTATTCCATTGACAGCAAAGATAAGGCTTCTTCGGGAAATAAGTCTATTTGAAACTACATTTGTGTTTTTCTATTTTTTTTTTAATATTTGCTCTTTATTGTATAGTGTAAGATTACACACGTATTCAGATTCTTTACCTATGTAGACCTAGTTTCATTTAATAAAACATCTCTTTCATTTCCTAAGCCAAAAATATCACAGAATCAGACAGACTTCATTAAAAAGTAACAAGGGGGTCTGATTTTACATGGACACAATTATTATTTCTGTCACTGGGTGTCAGGGAACAGAGCGATTGATTTTTATGTGAAATTCGTTTCTCCCTTTAGCCTGTTAGCTAAGCCCCAAAGTGTTTTCCTATTTAATCTTCAGAAACTTTAAAAATGGCATTTAGTTTCTAAATTGTTCTTTATTGCTGTTGCCTTCAAAAATATAACACTCATACTTGCCAGAAACAAACTCAACTGTACTTGAAATGGGAGTAGTTTAAAACTTAATTATAGAAGAAAGAATTATTTAAACAAATAAATAAACCCATCAATCCCATCCCAGTGCATCTCTAGATCATTCTCTAATCCCTTTGATAGTTATTTCTGTTTCCTTCTATGCATCACTGGTCAACTTTCCAATGAAAGATTTAGGTTTTTGTGTAAATATTTGAATTTATTTTTTCCTCAACTCTTAGTTTATGCTATTAATCCATAGCTTGGGATAAGATGTAATTAAGTTGTACTATAAATGCTTTAGTAATGTTTATGACATAACTGAACACTGCATCTTCAAAAATTAGACGAAGTTGAAATTTCTGCATTTTCAACAGAAGTGAAAAATGCTTTTGAAGACAACTGAGCTTTAATGAGGCAGATGCAACTTTAAGTTCCTTTAACTTAAAAAAAAAAAAGATTATTCTGTTGGATTTTCAAGTCTGTATTAGATCATTTCATATTGAGAGATGCCTCTGTCAGCATCCCTTGAGAGACCTAAATGACCGTGTCAGCTTCTGCCCGAGGGGTGCCATTCCCAGGTGGCAGCTATACAAACATGTAGCCTTGCTCATGTGTCACACATTTGGCATGGGGGCTGAGCAACATTCAAAAAACAACTAGCTTATTTAGTCTCCATCACCTATTCATGCCTTGACCTTCTTTCCTCAAATTCCAGAGTAAAGGTCAATGAAGTCCCACCACTAACGTGATGTTGGACTGTACTGTAAAATCCAATGAAAAATAAACCATGCGTTACCCCACAGGTCACTGCACAGGCATCAATAACAGCAAGCTGTGAGCACCAATGACCCAAGCTGGACCATAACCAGTCACCTTCTGGTTAAAGCCATCACTATTCTAGTATCAATCTATGAAGCTATCCATTAACTCTGCCCTCTACCTTAACCTAATCTAATTTGCACGTTGTAGCAGAAAGCTGCTGTCAGGCAGCATCAGGTAAACTTAATTTCATGTGTCCTGGCACACAAATGCCTGGGCCAGTGCCAACGGATGACATACAAGCAGGTGGCCTCATAGCGGACAAATTTGGCACCTTGCCTCAGTCTAAGGAACCCCTCACCATGAATTTTTTTCAACTTTATGGAAATTCCCAAAGCATTTGGGAAGCAGATCTAAGCATCATGGCATTTTAAGAGTTTTACCTTTTGTTATGAGTTTTACCTTTTGTTATGGGTTTTACGGGGACAAATTAGGCAAAAGAAGGTATGGAGGTACATGGGGGAAGGGTAGGTGTTCAAATAGGAAAAACTCACAAATAGAAGTGATATGAATCCATTACATAAAGGTTTTATAATTTAAATTCTGGATTTTTAGGGGGGAGGGGCAGTGTGGGGCAAGACTTCCTTTCTGTGGCCCAAAATAATACTCCAATGAAAATGATTTTCTGTGTGCTTTTGGTGAAAGGTTGTATGCTATAGTTACCCCGAGCTTGATTTCCAGTGAGTCAGAAAGGTCTGATTCAGCAGGCTAGAATGTAAGTTCCCAGAGATAAGGGCTTTGTCTGTTTCCTTCACAGCTGTATCCCCAACTCGTAGAACAGTGGGTAGCACATAAGACATTCTTAGTAAGTGTTTGCTGGATGCATAAATGGATGGATGGATGGATGGATGGATGGATGGAAGAAAGAGGGAAGGAAGGAAGGTCAGTCCCTGTATTCATTTTCCCTTCTTAGTGCTCCCCTTGCCCACCAGCTCTCAGTTCCAACTGTGCACAAGAAACACCTGGGGACCCTTGAAAACTATACTGATGCCTAGGTCCTCACCCCAGACATTCTGATTCAAGTGGTCTGAAGGAGTGAGGGCGGCTCCAAGTGCTGGTAAAGCTCTCCAGGTGACCCTAAATCATCAGTTTTTTAGAGCCAGCGTCTTTCCTCAGCATGCTCCTAGTCATGTTCCTGGGTCTGAGTTTGTGTCTATACCAGTCCACCAAATTTGCCCCCTGAGCAATGTTTCAGGTATCAAAATCTTTTCTCTGCTCTTGTCAACACCATGTCCCATCTCTTCTGAGCCTGTTTCAGTGAATGAAATTAACCTGATAACATAATTATCAGTTATTTTGCCAATATTACATATCTGTAATATATAAGAAGGTGAAAATACTTTACAAGGGGAGTGTCTAAGGATTAAAATTTTAGCCACGGGGCTCAGCTTGCTCTTTTCAGGTTCCCTTCAAGTGAAAAATATATCTGCCTAAAGGAATAAAAGGCAAGATGTACCAGCGCCCTGTTAAAGCAAAGATGCTGGTCTTCAGCTTAAATAACTTGAATAAACTTGGATTCTTTGAGACTGTACATTTCACACTGCACAACTGTAGGGGGTATCATGTGCACTGCTATCTTTGTAAAGGTATCGACAAAGCTGTGCAGTAGAGCGGCCCTTTCCCTGCTCGTCTTTGAAACACAAATGAACAGCTTCTTAACACCAGAGCATAACTGTACTAAAACCTACGATGGGCAAATGCATTTCCGTAAAGATTATTTCAAACACTCCTGCAATTGCAGAATCTACTTTACAAAGCTTCTGTCAGTTAAAAGATGGTCCGTCCTGCCCCAGAATGCTATAACTGCATTATAATACTGGATAGAATTGAGTGGCATTCCCATGTCTATAAAACACAAGAGTGAGTTTCAAAATGGTCCAATGCCAAGCCACAGTAAAAAGTTGCAATGTAAGATGCAAATGCATCTATCTTTCATTTCGATTTTTTCTTCCAAATATAGTGTGGAAAATGTGTTTCAGAATGTTAAAATATCTCAATAAATTTGATTAAAAAAATTTTGGTTCCAGCAGTGAAGGTATAATAGCATTAACTATACAGTCAATAAAAGCCCAAATTTTCTTTGCAAAAAAAATGAGCACATTGTGATCTCTTATAGGCAAGTTTTTAAGGCAGGTACACAGTGGAAAGAATTCTACAAAGAAATACTACACAATTATGTAAAAGTACAAGAAAGTTTTTTTTTCTTATTTTCATTACAAGGTACAGGCTGAAATCTATATGTCATATTTTAATTGAAAACAAGAACAGACGCAGACTGGAATAGTTCATAAAGCCACAGAAATGAACTAAATTGAATGCTACTCAGAGTTAATAATTCACATAATCACACATAGCACATTGAAAATAACCAAAATGGTTTCTCATGTTCTGTAATCACTACTTTCTCTAATTAACAATTTTCTTAAAAATGATGTTTTTGAAATCTTGGAGGACATAGATCACATCCCATTAATTTAATGATCTAATATTCCAATGTTAATTTGAAGCACTGGATGAAGGTTTATAATTTATATAAATACTATTAAATGGTTTCAAGTGCATTTTTAAAATATCCACAAAGCTTTTGTTGGCTTAAATTATGCCATAAGGCACACATAGTAGGTTGTCAAATCCTAGTTGGCTTATTACAGGCCAGATCCATTTAGGCTGTAAGAGATTAGCAGACTGAAGGTCTGTAAAATTAATTATGGAAGCAGCCAGTGATAGGAATAAAAGACAATGGATATGAAGAAATGCTTTCTAGATAAAATGATTTTCATCATATCTATATACCAATGGCAAAGCATAGTTAATAAGCCCATGGGGCTCACAAGAGACATTTCTTTGGGCTTCTCTCATTCTGAGAATATACTCTAGCCCTGAAAATACCATAAAACACATCACAGGAAATCTTCCTATCAAGTGGCTGAAAATCTCCATCTTCAGTGATTAATGAATACCATAAGTGGTCAGAAGACCCTTTCAGCAACAAGCTGATGATTTACTATAAGAAACTGATTCCTTAGACCGAGGCCCAGAGAAACAATCCAGCTTGCATGGAAGCCCACAGAGCTGACGGATAAACAAGGAGGAAAACAGACTCCAGGATCTCAGCCTTGCTACTAACGCATTTCAAACTCTGCATGTCCCTCTGGCACTGAATCTTCATACATGTGCAAATAGCACTTCCTCTCCTTCATCCCCTCTCCCTTCCCATAAAAACAGGGAGACAAAAGATTCTTTTTTACCACTCTTTTCTAGGTTATTGAACAAACAGAAGCAATAGAGTGTAGTGATTGGGGGACTATCTCTAGAATCTGTAAGCGCCCGTTCTGAATCCTAGCTTCACCTCTTACTAGCCTGGCAAGCTTAAAATGTCACTTAACCTCTCTGATGTTAGGTTAAGTGAAACGAATAATAGTATCTACCTCCTACTGCTGGAAGGATTAGACATAATCACATAAAGCACTTAGCATGAAGTCTGGCGCATAATAATCGCTCAGTAAATGGAATATTCAAATTATTAATAATGGAAAAAATGAGATTTCTCAGCTTGATCTTTACCTATGGGATTGATTAGCGAATTATTAATCCAAACAAAATGTAAGCCCCCTCAATTACAAATATTACATTTAGGTGGCAACTTCTAATCTTTTTCTAAGACAAGACAAGAGCTGACAAGAGCTTTCTACCTCCTCACATCAAAAGGAGGTGAAATGGGAAATATTAATGCTTCACAGTTTAAATATATGCAACTGATTGTGAGGGGTAACATTTATTGAGAATTTACCAGATGCCAGGCACCATTAAAAGTCCCTTACATGTGTTGACGCATTTAATCTTCACACAGTCTTATAAAGTAGGTATCCTCACTTCGCCATTCTGCACATCAGGTTCACGGAGGTTAAATGGTTTCTTCACCACTGGAGGGTGAATCTGGGTAGCCCCAGGGACTACTCTTCACTTTAAACTCTCAACAGGATTTTAAGAAGTTTTGGAAGATGGAATTTGAGATTGCTACCAAACCACACTGGGATTCCCAAAGGCCTTTGCACACTGTTGGTTTTAGTCCAGATGTCTTTCTAGAGCCCAGGACAGAACTCAGAAAGCAGGAAGGACCATAGAGAACAAACTGGTGGTGGGGATGCGGGGTGAAAAAGGTGAAGGGGGATTAAGAATACACTTATTGTGGTGAGCACTGAGTAATGTCTACAACTGTTGAATCACCATATTGCACACCTGAAACTAATTAACACTATATGTTAAAAATTTTTAAAAAAGAAAGCAAAAAAGCACAAAAGAGCATATGCAGACCACTAAAACCAGCATGAAAGCTAGAGACTCTGAAGAGCTCTTTCCAACATCTAAACCCTAGGAATGGAAATGCTCAGGGCCAACAATACTTTCCCTACCCTCTCCAAGAAGCTAGGTGTGGGTTGGGGTGGTGTTCTTGGAGGCTGAGGAATAGTGTAAATTGAGAGGGGGAGAAGGGCAGGATTTCCTCAAACCCTGAGTTAAGGACAGACTTCTCAAACATCTGGCTCCCAGGCTTTCCCTTGACCTCACCACCCCCTGCATGCACCATTTTTCTTTTCTGTTTATTTGCTCAGGGACCCAAACTCCAGCAAGAAGTCTCATTTTTCCCCTGTGTGTTGAACAACAGCATTCAAGGCAGCCAGATACTCGCCTGTGGCAGCAGTTGAGTGCTGTTTGAAGCAAATGAAAATAAAATCCGCAAGCAGGGCGCACAAAGTGGGGGTGTGGGGAGAGTGAGTGCTGCTACTCTTCACTGAATACTGCTCCAAGTAGCTGTCCCCAGGTGCAGAAGAGCAGAGTCACAGTTTAGTCTTGGCCCAGGGCACCAGGAAGAGGGAATCCATCATTGGCTGCCACAGGAGTGATTGCCCATGGCTTTTAGTTTCCTTCCACAGAGTTTATTTTTTGGAACAATTTTGGATTTACAGAAAAATTACAGAGAGTTCCCATTTAGTCCATACCCATCAATAATTTTCCTTATTATTAACGTCTTACATTAGTAGGGTATATCTGGCAGATTAGTGAGCCAACATTGATACATTATTATTAACTAAAGTCCTCATTTGGAATGATCCCTTTGGTTTTCACCAAATATCCTTTTCCTGTCCTAGAATCCTATCTAGGATATCCCAGTAATGGTAGGTTTTGTCATCATGTCTCCTTAGGCTCCTCTTGGTTATGACCATTTCTCCACTTTTGCTTATTTTTGAAGACCCTGACAGTTATGAAAATGGCTGCTCAGGAATTTGTAGAATGTCCCTCAACTGGGATTTGTCTGATGTTTTTCTCATGATTAGATGGGGTGGTAGGTCTTCAGAGGAAGACCACAAAGGTTAAGGTTAAGACCATTTCCATCACATTATATCAAGGGTACTTAAAATCAACATGAGTTATCACTGTTGATGCAACATTGATCTCCTGGCTGAGGAAGTATCTATCAGGTTTCTCCACTGTAAAGTTGTTCTATCCTCTTCCCCTTCCATATTGTACTCTTTGGGGGGAAAAAAATCACTATGTGTAGCCAACACTTGAATGCAGAGTTATGCTTCACCTCTTTGAGGATGGGGTACACATATAAATTATTTGGGATTCTGCTGCACCAGAGATTTGTTTCTTCTAGCCCCTCCCCCTGCCCCGGTTAGTTTATTAAAGCATTTATTTGTATCAGTATGAACTCATGGATATTTATTTTACACTTCACATCATAATCCAATACTACCTTATTTTGTTGCTCAAATTGTTACAGCTCTGGCCCTTGGGAGCTCTTTCAGGCTCCTCTATCTCCCTAACATAGACCATCACTGTATTGTCTGAGTACTTCCTTATTTTCTGGCAGTACCAGATCCTCCTGGCTTATTTTGTATATTTCCTGACCTAGTACTAGAATCAACCATTTTAACACAATATTGGGAAATGGTGTTAGAAACCAAGACCTGGATGATAGGTGTGCTCATTGCTACTGGGGTGTCATTGCTTCTAGTTCCCTTCAGCTAACAGAGGAAGAAAACACATGTGTGTATACTAACCTGTGACTATCCCATGGGTATCATTTGTGGACATGAATCTGTAGAGCATATGGACCTCACTGGATGGGCAATGCCATCTCAATGGCAACCTCAGAATTCTCACTTCATTCCATTGATTCATTCATGTATTGATTCATTAACTAGTTACTGAGCGCCTTCTAAATGTTGGGCATTGTGGTAAACACTGAAGATGTACCACCAAGTTATAAAGACAAGTGGATTAGGAAATTAGTGAGGTTAGGGGAGGGGAAATATTCCAGACATAGAAACAATATGTATAAAAACAACTGAGAATGGAGGATGGCAGAAGGTAAAACCTCTGCAATGTGTTCTGCAGAATGATGAATGTTTATGCATTTATCGTTCTCCAAAGGAAGACTAAAAGTGAAAACAGCAAAGTCTTACAACCAGGCTCTTTGTTGAAGGCAAGAAAAGCTGGGAGGACTCTGGAGAATAGCTATGAGTCATGTGGATGGTGCCTTATGAAACATGAGCCCTCCAATGTTGTTCTGATCTTCATGAACATCTGCTAATCTCATCATTGGTTTGTGTGAATTTTATAAAAATCAGTGTCACAAAGAATTTGTATGTCAGGGTTCAAATGCCCAGAAGACACTACAGAAAACAAGGATATAGGGGACCATAAGATATAAGTCCCCTTGAATTCAAAGGAATCATGGAGAAGTCTTTAAATCCCTCACAAGCAATGGATTTGAATTCAAGGACCCATCTTCCCTAACTCTCTAGGATCAAGAAAGCTTTCTGAGGCCATCCCTGTGTCTGTCCTTCCCTAAAGCTCTAAACCCTAGTACAATACCTGACATTTAACAGCATCTTTATTACTTTGCAGATTATTGCAGAAATCTAATAGAGGACTCAAAGAGAAAATATGTCACCACATCTTAAATCTGTCAGTAAAACACAAAATAAGTTTAAAAAATGTATATCCAGAAAGGCAAATGAGCTAATCTTTTCCAAAGCAAACAAATACATAAATAAATAAATGAAAAGCATTCATAAAGCTAAAAGGGAATTTATTTGAAGATCATATTCTCAAACATGGCTAAAAGCCAAGCCCATTTCAAATGTAGGACATATGATAAAAGTAGCAGTATTTCCAATTGTAATTCCATGTTGGGGCAGATGATCTTTGGGGAAAGTGGGGGGAAATGGAAATACTGCTTCCAGGCTTATATGAAGCAAACCTAGCCTTCATCACATTAAAAGCATTTATGGCTCAGTAAAAAAATCCTTTAAAAAGAAAAAGTTACTTAGGCAAAGCAGGCCCCGAGAAAGCAGCAGGCCAGTGGATCTACCTGACTTCCTTCAGAAACCCTGGCCTATTGAAATAATTGTTTCTCATACCCCAAAGCAAATGAACCACTCTCCCACTTTAAATCATCCCTTTTTCTCTTTAGCCCACGACTGACTCTGTCTGTGATGCATGCTGTGTTTGCGAGCATGAAGGAAATTATATAAAAACAAATTGCTTTGTACCGTACCCTGATTGTCTGGAAATACTAAATAGATGGGCAAGGCAGCACCGCACCAACTTGCAGCTTCGTGAGTTAATGGAAGGGATTGAAAAGTTTTGGCTGTTTCAATATGATGAATGCCTCTCATTTCCAAACACACAGAATATCCGTTTTTAGCATTGTATGAATTATTTCTAAAAGTAACCAATGACTTTGCATGGTAACCCAAAGCAAAAAGAAATAGATTACTACCCTTTTGTTTTTACTTCTTCCACTCACAGCTCACAACCCTCTGTTCCCTGGGCTTAAAAAAAAGTATTTGGAAAATTTTCAAGCTAAAGTTCCATGGTAATCATCATTCACAACTGATCATAGATCATCACAATCATTACACATAAACACTAAATGTCAATCATTTAATCACAAATGTGATCATTATTGCAACAGATAAGTACTGAATATCATATTCAATACCTAGTACCATTTTAGGTACAAGGGACCTAGCATTGAAAGAAACAAGGGCCTTGCTTAAATAGCACTTACATCCTAGTGGGAGGGAACAAGTTAATATATAACATGGTAGACGGTGGTAGGAGCTAAGCAGAAAAATAAAACAGAAGATATAGGGCAGGTTGTTCTGAGCCTTGAGATAGCTGCCTGCTTTTTATTGTGTAGAGTGATTGGAGAAAACCTCTATGAACTACCAATTGCACTTTAACCATCTGCAGTATTCTAGATCATTCTAATGACTCCCCTTGCCTGGCAGACAAAGAAGTATAATAGGAAAGAAGGTGGATTTGGGTAAATACAGTCATAGATTCAAATGTTGGCTCTGCTATATATTAATTCTTTGAACTTGGACAAGTTATGTAATCTCTAATATACTACCCAACTGTATAATGGCAAAAATAATATATATCTGTAGGTGTGCTGTGAAATATATATGTATCTTGCAGGTATGTTGTGAAGTCATGTGTGCAAAGCACCCAGCATTTTGTAGGCTTCAAGAAATGCTAATTTCCTCATCTTTACTCCCATTTCTGAACTAAATAACATTTATTTAATATATTATAATACAATTCAAACGTGTATGCATAAACATGCTTACATGGTTGTATATTTATTAAGCACACACAAAAGTATCCTCTTGTTAAGAGTACATATATTTCCCTGTAAGCTAACTCTGCCTCTTCAAGAAGATAGGAACTCTTGTCATATCCTTCTTTTATATTATAACCTCCTGCTTCATAAATTCTTGCCAAATACTGTGATGAAAAAGGACCAGGAGGGCACCTGGGTGGCTCAGTTGGTTAAGCAACTGCCTTCGGCTCAGGTCATGATCTGGAGTCTTGGGATCAAGTCCCACATCGGGCTCCTTGCTCAGTGGGGAGTCTGCTTCTCCCTCTGACCCTACCCCCTCTTGTACTCTCTCTCTCACTCTCTCAAATAAATAAAACCTTTAAAAAAATAAAAAAAAGAAAGAAAAAGGAACAGGGAAAGGTGGATGGATAAAGTGACCTAGCACAACTTTGCCTTGGTTCCAAGATGTCAGCCAAGTGCCCACTGTGTGGTCTTTATTTCATGCAGGTCCTCGTGAGGACCAGGCGCCACGCAACCAACTGTGCAGGGAGGCAGAGCAGTATGCCGATTAAAAGCACGGGCCTCCAAGTTCTCCAGGCCCTGCTTCAAACTCATTTGTAAAATTTATTTGAATTCATTTGTAAAACAGAATTAATGCCAGCTACCTCTTAGGGTTGTTAATGAGGATTAAATATGAGAATACATGAAAAATGCTTTGGTGCCCATTAAGTACTCACAAAGTGGTGGTAATTAACAACAAAGAAAGAATTTTAAAAGTCACCAGGAAAGGGTGGTTCATAGCTAGATAGGTATAGATATATGGGTGTCATTTTTGGCATTCAAGCACCACCTTAGTTAAGCAAATATTCTCTGTAAATAATTAAGTCAAAATGAGTACTTACAGAAAAGTTGGGGACTATATTCTAGATTATACTGTGCTTTGTATGAATTCCACATTTTAGTTTTGTTTATATGCCACAAACACATTTAATCCAATATTAACTGCATGACCCCTTTTCTTAAATCTGGGATTTCTTGGAATTTTAAGGACAGTGAAAAAGAAAGTTGAGTATAGCAATGTAATTAACAGTAAAGTCAGTGTTTTCCATTTGTTTTGTCAATAAGGGACACACACTAAATTCACCACAGAGATCTCAAGCTGTTCAGTTCACCAATTGGCCCCCAGTGCCATCCTCTGTAAAGAACAAGAACTCTATAGGTAAAAAAAAATAAAATTTCCTTCCTATCTCATCTCCACGAACCTCTGAATCCTTTGGGTTGGAAATCTCATTAATCATTCTCTTCTATAAGTATTGAAAAACAATGAGTAGAAATTGTGGAGGTAGTCAAGGCTACCCTGGACGATTGGCCCACATCTCACATTGCTCTTCTTCTCATGGGAAATGCCCATGGATTTTCTGCTTAGCTCTCATTCTTCATGCCAGGTTTACTCTCCAGAGACAAAGGTGTGTTCTCAGTAAGACTGCACCTGTACTCTCTGCAATCTGGAGCTGGAGTACTAGGAATATTAGTATTATCCTGTTAAACTATCCAAAATAGTTTGCCATCCATTAATGACATATGTTAAGAAGTGAGCTTTTCTCTAAGGTTTTGTTTAAGGGATTTCAACATTTGAGCTTTTAATTCATCCTCGTTATTTAATGCTACAGGGGTAGCTTTATACTCATTCGGAGTTTTCAAAGTACATTATTTCACCACAGTTTTCACATCTTCAAGTTTTTGTTTTTATCTACTTGAAACACAGAGTGGATGGTAAATAGGGCTTTGCATAACTTTTATCTGATAAAACTTCAAAGAGAAAATATGTCACCATCCTTATCAGCCAACTGAATTCCACACTCAACTCATTGGCAAGGTAGGGGATGACAAAAAGTTTTATCTGTTTTGAGTCCGGAAGGGCACTTTTCTGCTTTATTCCAGCTGCTCTATACCTGTCTAAAATTCAAGTCAAAATAAGGATGTGCTTGGTTCAGTTTCAGAGAGAGAAAGGCTTACTTCAGATATGAATTTGAAAGAGACACCAACAACCATGGCATAACATCAGCTATCCATGCCAACTGTTATTCTTTTCCATGAAGAAACCTGCTGTAAGATCTTGATAAAAACCGGGACTCAAATCTCAAGATAAGAAGAATCCCTTTGCTATCACTTGATTTCCAAATACAAGCAAATCTGCCTATGCCCATAATTATGCCCTGCAATGCACCAGACAACTGAAATTAGCTCTTCCCTGTTCTCTTTCTCACAGGAGGTGAGCAGAGCAACAGCGGGATGGAGAGCTCTCCTTTGACATGATGGCAGCACCAGCCATATATAATATATTGACTATATTCTGGGCTCCGTAAGTGCCTTTCATTGAAGTATTTCATTTAATCCTTCAAGAATCGTATGATGTTATGGATATCCTCTCTTTTTTACAGATGGGCCAACTGGGCAAGAAGGAGTTAAGTAACTTGGCCAGGTTTGCACAACTCCTGAATGTTGGAGCTAAAATTTAAACCTAGACAGTCTGACCCCATGTATGCCCTATATTTCATCACAAGGCAATCTCATCTCCAACAGTGCTCAAAGCAAAGAGTGAAGACCTCAAACCACAGAGACCAATTCATTAAGATATGACCTCACTCAGAGCACTCCCAGCTCCTCCCTGTTTGCTAGCCCCAAACCTAGGATAGCTAAAATCAATCACTTGGTACAAATGGGTGGGTTATCTCCATCCTGCTCTTTAGGCATGACCATGAGAGGCACTTCTGCCTGCTTCCTTGCATTCCTGAGTGGGCTACGCTAGGATGCAAACAAATCTTCTATCAAGCTTCTGTATGCTTTGCATAAGCAAATGAGCTGTTGAAGGTCACTGAGGAACTAAACAGCGCTGATTAATTCAACATTCACTCATTCTTCCGACAAAGAACTGCTGTTTAGTTAGAAGAATGGGCCAAGCGATTGCTGATTGACTGTGTCAGTGTGGATGATTCTGAACACTGCCACTGTGTACTGTGAATATATCTTAGGATATTATTTGTGCCAACCTGTGTGTGAACATAGGGATATAATATTTACTGATATATAGGGACATTTTGTTTCTCCTTGCTCTTTAAGATTTAGTCCCCTTCACCCAACCCCTTCCTTGCCTCTTTTCTAGCTAGCATCTATGCATATGCACGAAGTTTTTACCAGACACACAGACCATTTCAGAACCTTCTAATTTATACTACACTGTCATAGCAAGTAACATTTTTCCTTCACAGCATCTATCACATTTATAATTAATTAACGCAAGTATTTGTTTAGCGTCTTTTTCCACAGAGAGACTATAAGCTACATGAGGAAGAAGAAACATGCCTCTTTTTTCCTAGCTGTATCCTTAGTACCAAGCATAGTGTTCAGGATATAGAAAGCCCACAATAAACATTAGCAGATAATGATGATGGTGGTAGTTGATAATCAACTACCTACTGCTCACTGTCTACATTACTGTGACCTTACTATTCTACTGACTTCATCACATAACATTACTAATGTGGGAAACTCTTACCCCAGAAATTGAAAATCCAAATGACTTTATTGCTCATTTCAGAAACTTCCTGAAAGATCCATCAGCTTTTCAAAGAAAGCATCAAACAGCCTCTTCTACCACAAGCCTCTTTGAACTCCTCATCCCAATATCCTTGCCTTGTTGTGTCCACCAATCCTAAACTATTATATCATAATTCTTACGCACTCCTAAGCAAGTCCCATGTGGAAAGAACCACCTTCAATACACTTGTAAATTTCAATAAATATCCTGACCTTGCCCATTCACAAGACACTACTAAGACTCTGGTGAGGTAACTTGTATTCTCCTTTAATTCAGTAAATAGTAAACTCAGCCTCATCTTATGAAGAGGTTGTTCTGGTGATATATGGGAGAAGCCAGCATTTGACATGATTAAAATCAACAGTCTCAAGACAAGCCACAGTTTTGGAGTTATTTCAGCTCTCCACTCAAAAACCATATCCTCAAAGAGGCCTTCCCTGACACTATCCAGACATGATCTTAAATGGTGCCTTCTGGCCACTTCTATTCTTTCACCCTTGATTTCTTGTTCTTCAGAGTCTTTATCGCTATTTGGCACTATAATTAGTATTCACTTGCTTGTTTGTTATATTCTGATTCCTCTTCTGGAGTGTAAGCTCCATGAGGGTGGGGACTCAGTTTTGTTCTCCAATGTGTCCTCACTCCTGGGATTATGTCTGCCTCATCATTGGGACTCAGATAGTGTGACAAGGATGACAGAAGCTGCTTTTCTGGGTCTATTGAAGGGGGGAAATGGAGGAAGGCAAATAGGGGAATACTTCACATGTCTTACAGTGTTTTCGTTTTTTAAAAATCTCATTTTATCATTACCATACCTTAAATGTTGTTATATTTTGTTCCTGTTTTACAGATGAAAACTTGAGGCTCAGAATGATTGCTTAAGACCAAAATGTGCCAGCCCTAGAAGTAGATCCTCCAATGGTGGTTTCCATGTTCCAAAGAGGGTCACCACTCCCTGGCACTGGGTATGGGAAATGGAATCAAGAATGACTGATCAATCCAGAATGATTGATCACTTCACAGCACTCAGCGGTGCCCAGGAAAGGTCATCCCACTAAGATTAAAAATAGAGTGTGCTCAGCTGATATTCATAACAGCAAGAGACCTGCTGAAAACCTTCGGCAATTTACACTAGAAGAAGCAACTTTAATTCTGAAGGGGTTATGATTCTTAAGAATGAAGACAAAGTCCAGGTTTAGAGTAATCCTCAACCCAAAGAGAATCTTAAGCATGGAAAAAGAAAATGCATCCCCTGAAATGATGGGGAAAGAGGGATGATCCAAATCATGAGATGAGTCCTGCTTTGATATGTAGTATTAGAAGTTTGACATGCCTTTAAAAAAAATAGGTAGCACATCAAAAAACATTTTTTTTTTTTTAATTTGCTACATTCTATAGGCAGCATGGAAACATGAGTGCCTTTCTTTGGCAAAGATAACCCATAAGGGATGAAAGGGAAGAAAGGAAAAGAGAATGAGAAATACGTTCCATTTCAGGAGAGATAACAGGAGGCTGAATTATCCAGATAATTATCTCAATCCCCACTTCACTTCTTCTATGTGGTAAGAGCTTCATTGAAGACCAACTTGCTTTAACAACCACTGAGCATAATTTAGGGGGAAAAAATCCACTAATGACCCTCCATTCAAAAGGTTTTAGAAGGAGCAGTGGGTGGCATATTTAAATGATAATGAAACACCACCAGTCTAGGGGAAGACACAGATTACCTAATAGGCAGAATTTTCTCCATTAATAATGACTTTTATAGTAAGAATGTCAGAAAATGAGAATAAGAAGGAAAAGCCTTTTTTTTTTCTTCCTGAATTGCTGATGAGATGATCTTTTGTGAAAAGAACAGAGTGGACGAGGGGTATGAGACCTCCAGACAGACCAAGACTCATTCTCCCACCTTCCCACTGGAAAACGTCACTTTTCCCTTTTGATGGATTTTAAAGTGAAATCCTTATCAGATAGAAATCACTATCAGATACGGTTTTGCATCAAAAGCAACCACGGTGTTCTCCTAAAGGGAAAAGACAAACTCCAGGAGAATTATAAAGCTACAAAGTTTGCACATGTTCTGTATTCAAAGCACCTGATTTCATCAGATTTCTCATTAGAAACAAGTGTCCCCATCAATGCAGGATAAAGCGGTCCTCTCACACCAAATGAATACAAAATGTCAAGGTGATTAGCATAGACTAGTCCATGAGCAGAAACAGCCCTGATAAGGCTCCTATCACTATACTGGAAGATATGCACAGGAGAGATTTATCGAATACCAAACACATCTCTCAAAAGCATTTGAAGGAATAAATGTTATATTTGGAAGAAAAAAGTGGGACTGTGCATTCTGAAGCCCAGGCATATATACCTAACACCCTACTGGACATCTGTTTGGTGCCACTCAACAAAGACAAGCTGAATTCATTATCTTCTCCATAGCAATGTCTCAAACCAGCCCCACCTACAGTGAGCGTTCTTCTTCATCTAAATACAAAACAAAACATGGAAAAACTTGGGATTCCTCATTTTCCCTTGTTTTTCATCTATCTCTAATTTATGGCAATTCTACTTGTGGAAGACAGCCAGAATTCATTTACATGTGTCCATTTCCACCGTGCCACATTCCTCCAGACCATCAAAATCTCTCACCTGCAGCACTATGACAGATTCCCAACAGGTCCCCCCATGAATAGCTTGCTTGCCATCACCTCATGCATCAGAGTGATCTTTTAAAATGTAAATAGGCCACTATCACTGTACTGCAAAGAAAGGTTTTGATCGTTTTCCAAATCCTCTTCAAATCTAGCACAACATACAGTGTAGTAGGAAAAATAATGCAACTCCCCAACTTCTGCTCCCCAAAGGTGTCCATATCCTAATTCCTGGAACCTGTGAATATTATATGTTTCATGGCAAAGGGGATTAAGGTTGCAGATGGAATTAAGGTTGTTAATCAGTTGACTTTAAGATAAGGAGATCATTCTGAATTATCTCGTGAGTTCAGTGTAATCACAAGAACCCTTAAAAGTGGAAGAGAGAGGCAGAAGAATCGGTGTCAGAGTGACTTGATGTGAAAAAGACTCAACCCACCATCCCTGGCTTTATAGATGGAGGAGGGCCAGGAACCAAAGAATGCAGGCAGCCTCTAAGCAGCTGGAACATAGCCTGACTGACACCTTGATTTTAGACCAGTGAGAGCCAGTTAGTATTCCTGACCTCCAGAACTGTAAGATAATAAATGTGTGCTGTTTGACAAGTCACTGGGTTTGTGATAATTTATTACATCAGCACTAGGAAGCTAATACGTGCCCTCCCTAAAAAGGCCCTATAAAAGGTGAACACTCATCATCCACAGCTTCATTTTGTACCACTTTCTGTCTACCCTTGCCTTTTTTCCTTCCGGATTTTCTCATGCTTGTGCTGCCATACATCCCCCAAACATGCTATTCCTTCTCCCTTGAATGTCCCTCTTTCCTGCTTACTCCTCTCCTAATTTAGGTCATGGGTGAGTGATGTCTGATTTTTCCACAACTCCTGTCCTTCCCAATTCCTCAGTGAGGATAACTGGACATCCCTTAATTCATGATCCCTTAGCAACTGTAACATTCATCACACTTGTTAGCACTTCTTTGAGTCAAGAGTAATCAAATCACCCTAATTTGCATGGCTTTAGAATGGAAGTCCCTCCCACCTCTCATGAAACCCTCATCCTGGGAAACTTGGGATACCTGGTCACCCTATCAAGTCTGCCTTTCCAGAAGCACAGGACCAGGCACAGAAGCAGCACTCAATAAAACATTAATAAATGGATTTAACTTTTCCATAGTCTTTTCTGCATGCACACACATTTCTAGTCATATTCTCTTCCACTCCTGACCCTTTCATCTAATCAAATACCTTGATCCCAGTCTGCTCCATAAGTGGGTATCATCCAATTCTGTGACTATGCCAGCATCTTAGATCTATGGCCCTACACACCATCCTTTCTGATTGATCTTCCTTCTTCCTCCTGTTAAGTTATGAGAATGAGTCCTTGACTCAATCATTCAATGAAGGAAATCTTTATTGTGTACCTATCTCAAAAGCAAACATTAAATGCTTTCTGATAAATTTCTATAGTGTTTGAAATGTTCTGTGTTCTCAAAAATAAACAAATGATAGTAATGGTCACCATCTTTGAAAAGTTGATTCTTTGGAGAAGAATTAACTCTTTCAGGTCTCTTGGGTGCTATTTTGTGTCTTAAAGGAGGAATAAAATTGGAATTGCATAGCTAGGTATCATTTACTGGGAATTTTTAACCTTTGGAGTATTCTTTATAAAAAGCAGGAACTTAAATTTCATCCGTGATCAAGTTTAACAAATGTTTTGGTCCCAACATTCAATTGTATGAGAATTACTTTTTGCTTTATTTGTATGAGGTTATAGTTTTCAAACATTAATATTAACAAAAATCATGTTATGTGCCTGTTAAAAATTCAGATTCCTACCTAGGCACACCCCTGGGCTTTTTATTTTGGGAGCTATAAACTGATTTTCTAGTAAGTAGTTTCAGGGATTGCCATGGATAGTGCCTTAATAAACTTTAATGGATGGTAAATTGTCAAAGCAGTAACATGGTAGGAAAAAAAGGTAATTTTGATATAATCCCTTTAAAAGTTTATAGTTATTCAAACACTAATTTTAAAAGATACATACAGCCCTATGATTATTGCAGCATTATTTACAATAGCCAAGATATGGAAGCAACCTAGGTGTCCATCAACAGATGAATGGATAAGGAAGATATGGTATGTATATATCTATATCTATCTATCTATATAAACACACACACACACACACACACATATACACACACAGAGGAATATTATGCAGCCACTAAGAAGGACGAGATCTTGTCGTTTGTGACAACATGGATGGACCTAGAGGGTATTATCCTAAGTGAAAAAATCAGACAAAGAAAGACCAATATGTGGAATCTAAAAAACAAAACAAATGAATAAGCAAACAAACAAAAAGCAGAATCAGACCCATAAATACAGGGAACTGATGATTGCCAGAGGGTGAGGAAACGGGAGAAGGGAAGTGAGAGATATAGGCTCCCAGTTATGAAATGAATACATCATGGGAACAAAAGGTTCAGCATAGGGAACATACTCAATGATAATGTAATAGTGTTGTCTGGTAACAAATGGTAGCTACACTTAGAATGAGCATAGCATAAAGTACAGAGATGCTGAATCTCTATGTTTTGCACCTGAAACTAATGTAACACTGTATGTCAACTACACACAAAAAAGAATTTTTTTAAAGCTTGTAATTATGGAACATAAAGAAAGCATGCACATGTTTGTGTATTGGAGTGGGAAGGCATTCAATAGGGGTTGGAGATAATAAAATGTTCATTAAATATTATGTTTCACGGCAAATGAAGAACTCTTATTATTGTCACTGCTAGACAATATTGCCCAAAGGTGTCTGATATGTGGAATATACACTTCTTGGATAAAAATGTCTAGTGTTGCCCATACCTCACAGCAAAAAAAAAAAAAAGTATGAGAATCAAAACCTTACTTCGCTGACCTTTTATGAAAATGCTACCCACTTAGAGAGTTGCATGAATTGGGACTGACATAAGTGCTAGTTACCTTCCTTATATGTACTAGCAGGTACCCAAGAAATGTTGGCCCACCAGGAAGACATAAAGGATATCTTTGTAGGGATACTCAAAAAGAGAGAGATTTCCTCTCAATGCAGGACCCTTTCTCTGTGGTACTGTCTACTATTGTTACTTCAAAACACTTTTCAAAGAGATGGTCTTGAAAAGATACATGGTACCAAATCATTTTTTAGTCCTTCCTATGACATTTATTAGAGAAAAATTAGAAACAATAAGGTGTATTGGCTACTTTACAGCCTGTGTCCTTTTAGCCTACACGTCTACCTCTGCTTGGTTGCATGTAGGAACATGGTATCTGCTTATAGACTTATTTCTGAATCACTTGTTTTCACCAATTCATATACCTCTACTCCTTATGATCCTGACTCTCTTGACACATATTTATATCCTCATTCTATCATTTGCTCATATTTGGGGTTTGCTTCAGGTTGGGTCGCCCTGGTACAACCTTGGCTTTTCACAAAAATGGCAGTGATTGATATCCCTCACCCCAGATTCACTTCTCAGAAACCATTCCTATTGGGAAGGCAGAATACAGACAAGACTTGGCATTACCATCTTGACTCCAAATGCGCCACTATAGGATAAGGGAGGCCATCAGACATCTTAGGTCATTCTTCTTTGGTATTTTGGAGAGTGAGAGAAAGGGGGATCAATGTGCCAGAGGGTGCATTTCTTGAGAAATACACAAGTTCATAATATATATAAATGTAAAGCATTTCTAGAATATCCCCATGGAAAGAAACTGTTGAATAATAAGAAATGCTCTTAACTTTAGGTTTCAAAAAAATGGGTCAGATTGAAAAATGCTCTTTTTGATGCAATTTTAAGGTCCTTTAGGATAAGGATTTTTAATTGTAGGTTGCCTTTCATCATAAAAGAAAACGGGAACAGGGATTTGCACATAGCAGACTTTAATATATGATATTTATTGAATCTGATATTTATCAGATATAATGGACTAGACTCCTAGCAACTTTGAAATAACTCATTAGAGATCATTTTCACTCACGGGCTAAAGGGTTTCCACGTCCTGTCTGACTTTCTCTTTAGCTATACATCTGGTCTTACATATATTGCTACCTTATATTTGCATGGTATGTTCTGTTGTAAACACCGTTGTCACATGTACCATGACATTCGATTTTCACACCAGCTCTTTAAAGAATCTTAGGGCTTCCACAGCTGAGAAGACTGAGGCTGAGGGAAGTATGAGATTTGCAAAGATCCCACAGATAGTGTATGATGAGGTGAGAGCTGGAGCACTAGTTCATAATATATATATA
This sequence comes from Leptonychotes weddellii, assembly GCF_054177405.1. Taxonomy (NCBI): domain Eukaryota; kingdom Metazoa; phylum Chordata; class Mammalia; order Carnivora; family Phocidae; genus Leptonychotes; species Leptonychotes weddellii. The sequence continues at coordinate 31,045,720 of NC_138373.1, forward strand.
TATATAAATGTATTTTTATATATAGAGGCTCAACTCCAGCCCTCCATTGGTAATAAACCAGTCCTCTGTACAGCACGTCATGATGTACTGGCTCTTCCAATGTCGTTGTGAACATCTAATCCAGCTCTGCCACTTACTGCCTGTGGATCTTGACTTCTCTGAGCCACGATGTCCTCATATTCAAACAGGACTAAGGATAGAGACAGTTACAGAACCTTCTGATTTGTTAATCCGTTTTTCCAGATGAGAAAACCAAAGCTCAGGAGGTCAAGAAGCTGCCAACTATCAGGGGCTAGCTTCAAAGATGGTGGCTTGATTCTATGTCTATCAGCTCCTATCCCCTGGCTCACTGCTTCTCCTACCCACAACTTATGCTTATTGTGCACCTGGGAAGCCAAGCAATGCCCATGTAATAATGATAAATACATAAAATACCGTAAGGCAGTTTACATATTTTTATGACATGTTCTTCATTTTTATTTATTTATTTATTTATTTATTTTCATTTGTACTACATTTTCACTATGATTAATAGGGTTGGTTAAGGAAATGCCACTCTCCCTAGGTGTATTTACCGACAGCACAGCTCTACAACTTCCTCCTTCCTGTTGGCTCTCTTCTCTGATAAAGCATCTGCTCAGAGAGATGAATGAAGGGTACCTCAGCACACAGTGCCAAAATCTTCCACCTGGGGCCCATACAAATTCAAAAATGAGAAAGCCAACCTCAAAGCTATTGTATTCCATTCTGAGTCACCTTTCCCTGAAATTAATGGAACCACGTCTCCCAGTCTGTCCTGTGCGTTTAACAGTGTAATCTGTAGCAGAATCCAATAGCATAAATTGATTAAACCCCATCAAATAGTATTCCCTAAGCAATTTTTCTTGCAATTAAACCATTGTGTTGAAAAAGAATTTGGTTAGAAATACTAATGGGTATCCCCCACTGAACTGTAACCTTACTCCTGAGACTCTAGGATGGCACTGCTCCCTCTTGACTGACAGTAATGTGAAATGAAATCATCTTAATATTTATTCACCACATCAAGTAGATAAGTCTCCAGAAGCAAACAGCTCCCCCTCTCTAACCACAAGGGGAAAATGTTCTCTTGTCTAGGGTAGAATGGTAAGACCTGGCCCACGTACCACCACTCTCCTGTTCCTATACCCCTGCAAGACGTTGCTAATCAATCACACCACTTTCCTGCTGAGCTCAGATATATTCTTCCCAACAAAACTACAGGGAGCCTTTACTAATCAGAATTGGCAAGCAAGAAGAAATATATTTGCCTGCCCTCTGTCTAGATAAGAGTTTTACTTCACTGAGCCTAGACACACAACTCCCTGTAATCCAATCCATACACCCAGATTTAAGGGTACCTAAATCCATGGGATGTTGAATCTTGTTTATCATTATGTAATGACCATTCTGGCATCTTCAGTTGACTTTTAATAAAACTACTTTTCTCAAGTGACCGACAAGTTGTTCTTCTCTTCCTCGGCACCACTAGCCAGTATTTCTCAAGAACCCTATAGTAATACTTGGATTTCCTCTCCAGGTTCTTATTTCCTTCTTTAATCAAGGCAAATGTATTCATCTGGTAAAATCTATCTCTAGTAAAATCCTTCTGAGTCTAACCATCCCATTTCCTACTCGCCCACTCCAAAAATAATTTTAATTCACTTTAATTGTCCTGAAGTCCTCAGGGTATATAGTAGTTATGTCCTTTTTAAGGGTTAGCATAAGGTGGCTTTCTTTTACTTCTCCAGCAAACGAGGAAGTAGAAAATCCTCTAGTGATATGAAAAATCACTTCTATTAATTGATAAATAATAAAACTGAAAGATGACATATAGTATTATTTTAGAAACTACAGGTTTCTAAGCACTCATTCATATATTTTAAAAACCAAGTTATAACATCTATGAGATATAAATTAAAATACTGTCACCTATTTTAAACTCAATGAAATTGTTAAAAAGCAAAATTCACATGAATACATTTTAAAAATCTTAACTGGCTTTATTCAACAGTTCATGAATTGGGCAGCACCCAATGTAGCAGATAGAAAGGAGCTCTGAGGAGCTGTACAAAGCAAAAGACTTTTATAGGCTGAAGGAAGGAAGCAGGAACAAGGAAGTTACAGTAAGCAAAGAAGTGATTGGTTTTGTCAAGGTTACTTTCCTTTAGGGGATGGCAGGTTCTATCAAGCAGAGGACCTAACTAGTGCTACTCAGGTGATTTCCAATTGACTGGCTTAAGATTCCACTTCCGGCAGAGCTGAAGCTGTAATTAAGTCAAGTCTCAGTTTGGTGATGTGGGGTTTAGCCTAAGCAGCTCTATTTGGGGCCTGTTGTCTTGTTTTTAACACAGCATACCAAAAAATATCAGTATCCATTTCTATTTTATTTTTAATTACAGTTTTAACAGTTTTCAGATGGGTAGAAATGCCTGGACCATTCCATAAAAAGGACTCTGAAAAATCAAGAATGAAAAACTAATAAAAATTAGATAAATGATATAGAAGACTGAGACAAGAGAGAAGTTACAATGCTAAAGAGAGATTAAAAAGAACGCAGTGAATAAAAAACAGACTACAAATGGAGAAATCTTAGGACTAAAAAAATAGAAGTACTGGATGTAATAAACAGCTTTCAACAACCTACTAGAACATACCATAGGAAAGAGGTGTTAGAACCTTGAGAATATCAACGCATGACACTGGGATCAATAATGAAATACAATGAATACTTTTAATACGATTTCAAATGACACTAAGATCTACTAGGATGGCCCATGCTTGGTAAGGTACAGCTAATAATATTGACTTACATATGCTATATAATTTTATGGAAAGAAGTGGACATAGTCAACAAAAGATTTATCTTTATGTTTTCCAACAACTTATATACTGTTCTAGTCCATGACATTCTTTATGCTGACTTACTCTTCTCTGAACATCCAGAATGTTCCATATAATTCCCCAAAATAGTATACTACTCAAACCCAAATACCTAGTGGAGCATATTTTCTCTACCCATTTTCCTGCCCCAATACCACCAATGCAGCCCTAAGAAACCCTGACCAGCATCCGTGTGTGTGTGCATACCTACATGTCATGTGCGTACATGAAGACATATGGCACTCTATGCTGTGATACAGACATTTTATAAAGGAGAGAACTGATGTTCAGAGAGGTTAAGTAAATTAACCAGAGTCACAGAGTCACTCACGTATCTTATAGTCAAAGTCATTCCTGCTATCCCTAACTGTGTTGCCTATTAATGTAGCTTACAATTCCTACTCAACCTTTCTAATATATGCTTGAAGCATTCATATGTTCTGAAATCTTGACTCCCCATGGAGAGTGTAAAGCCTTATTTATGTCTTGCAAATATTTTTCCCCTTTAGTTTGGCTAAAATGCCACACAGTGACAGGTACATAATAAGCACTCAGTAAATGCACGTTGATTGAATTTAGCTCTTCCTGCCTTATATGCTGCCATGAAAGTCTCTTAATATTGCTTTCATTTTCATAGCTATTGATTCAATTATTCTTCCTCAAATCTTAAATGAAGCAGGCCACCCCAGCTCCCAGGCATCCACATATTAGTGGTGTTTTCATTCATCTTCCATTTACATCGAACTAAACTAATTATTTTCCTGCTACCTCACACCCCACTGGTGTTACACAAACCACTGAGATGGCCCTATCTCCTGCAGGCATCACTTGTATCTTTTCAGCAGCCTGTTGTAACATGGGTGACAGAACTATTAAGAATGTCAGCCTTCAGGGGCGCCTGGGTGGCTCAGTTGGTTAAGCAACTGCCTTTGGCTCAGGTCATGATCCTGGAGTCCCTGGATCGAGTCCCACATCGGGCTCCCTGCTCGGCGGGGGGTCTGCTTCTCCCTCTGACCCTCTTCCCTCTCGTGCTCTCTGTCTCTCATTCTCTCTCTCAAATAAATAAATAAAATCTTTTAAAAAAAAATTAAAAAAAAAAAAGAATGTCAGCCTTCAATGCATGAAGAACTTATGTAAAGCAAACGGTGTCCTCCGGTGTCATCCGAGGTTTTACCATCCGAGGTAAAACCGGTGACAGCAGCAAAGGGAAATGCAGGATCCAAAAGGACAACTTTAATAGGGGAAGAAGAAACAATTTATCCATTCCTGGGACAAAAAATAAAAAATAAAAAAAAATGAAAACAAAACAAAACAAGCTTCATGATTTCTATGGGGCTTTGAATACACTGGTGATGGTCACTGATGCACTAAAGAAATGAGCAAATGGTTGGATTTTATGGAATGTTGAATAGATGATGATAATGATGATGATGATGATGTTTTGATGGAGGGAGGAAAAGGAAGGGAAGGGAAGGGAAAGGAAGGGAAGGGAAGGGAAGGGAAGGGAAGGGAAGGGAAGGGAAGGGAAGGGAAGGGAAGGGAAGGGAAGGGAAGGACAGATAGGATCCTTGAACTTTTTTCCACCTCCATGGTTACAACCCCATTCTAAGCCAATGTCATTCCTCCTTCCCAGACTATTTCAATACACTTTTAACTGTTCTCCTTGCTTCCACTTGGCCTCCATCCAAGCCTTCTTCAGTATAGTAGCCAGAGTAATACTTTTAAAAACAGAAATTAATCGTGTTTTTTTTTTTCAGATCCTTTGATGGCTGCCCATTGCACTTACCATAAAATCTGAAATCTGAAATTGATGAATATCTCTCCCCTGTCTGCTTTTTCAACACTGTTCCAGCACTCTGTTCTAACCACACCTTCTCTGACTTCCTCAAAAGTCCCAAATGTCTTGCCACAGCCCAGAGACTTCTCCCTGGAATGTGTCAGCTTAAATATCAATTCTTTGATCACCCAAATTAAATTACTATACTCTCTGCACAGACTCCCATAACATGCTGGGCGTTTATCTCACAGTACTCACCACAATTTATAACTATACATTTATTTATATAATTGTTTGTCAGAAAATTTAAGCCCACGGGTTCAGGAAACTTGCTTGTCTTTTTCTCACTGTGTCCCCAGCAGCTAGAACCATGCCTGACAAAGAAGAGCACTTGATGTGTATTTGTTGAGTGAATGAAAGAAAGGCTCCAGTCACCTGCTTCATACAGTGAGAGAGCAATTCCTACAGAAAAGATAGGAGGAAGAGAATCACAGGACTGGTGGGCCAGCTCTGATTCCTCACCTCTGACCACACCCCTGATCAAAACTCTCACAGGGGTAGTAGAAGGGTTGACGTGTACTGTCAATGACTTTGAGCTCAGCACAGTGAGGGTTGCTCAGGGGGATGCAAAGAAGCACAAGGCTTCTCAGGAGCTCTGTGCAGGTACGGCACTTGCAGGCCCTTCAAACATGTTTGCAGAATCAGCCTTAGAAAAGAAGCTTGCAACCTGTGTCAGCCACCACCATGCAGTGGTAGGACCATGTGTTCTGAATAATAAGGTCTTTCTTACTTTAGACTGAAACAGGTGCAATCTTTTTACTACCTCATCCCCATAATTCTTTATTAAAATATTTATTAAAATTAATATATATATACATGCATACATATATGTGTATACACACACACACATACATATATATAAATCTCAAAGGCAAAATTCAGTTCCTTGCTTGCTAGTCCTTCATCTTTGTTTTGTTTTGCTTGTTTTTTTTCTCAGAATGAAACTTCAGTTGCAACTCAGTTAAAACCTTGAGGGAGTGTCAAACCACCATGAAGCTACAGGCATGTTGGGCATCAGAAAAACTCGGGGTTGTGGCTCTCAGTGGCTCTCTACTTTGCCTGTACTAACAAGAGTCTTTTTTGATGCATAGTCCCTGGTAACCACAGAGAATGTTTCAGTTTTCATGTTCACAGTGCACTATACTTCATGTTCTTATTCTTTCTTTGCATAGAGAGGAGAAAGAGGAATGAGAGCCCTATAGTAGAATTCTCTTTATTTGTACCAGTCATCCACTTCATCTACTTTTTAGAGAAGTATAGTTATAAATATAACCTAGACATTAGCTGAGCTCTTTAGACACCACATCCTCAAATCCCGTGAAGCTAAAATTCCTTGCCACTATTTCTTTAATGAAATGTACAGTCCCATTGGCACTTCGGACCCAGGGCTATGCATATAGAAAGAGGTCAGTGTAGCGGTCAAAGGTGTGGACTGGACAGCAGAAACCCAGCTCCACCTCTTGCAAGCCATCTGACTCTGACCAATCCATGCAAGGGTCAGTTTTCTTATCTGGAAAACAGCAGTAATTAGCAAAACCCATCTCACTAGGTCATTGTGAGGATAAAAGGAGGGAATGCGTGCAAAATGCTTAGCCCATGGCCGGGCCCACAAGCAGATTTCCAACACATTAGCAGTTTATCTTCAGAACTGCTGAGGGAAACACCTGTTTTCTGCTGCATGGACTTAGGCAGGAATTCAGCACTTCACAGAACTTCCATTAAAACTCACTCCCCAAAACATCTTAACTGTTTTGAAGGAAGAGGTTAGTTTTATTCTTGGCGGGTATGAGGATGGGGCAGACAGGGAGAGGGATTAAGTCTACAAGAAAGCAAAGGGCTTCAAATCGAAATTTAGTAACATCTCCTGATTCCTCTGGAGCCCCGCCCTTTCACACAGGTATCAGCTTCCCACCCACCTTCAGGCTGGATCCTGCTCACTCCCTCTCCTCTCTTCTTCCTCATCAGAACCACCACAAGGTCTTCTCTAACTAAAAAGGAGCATTACTTTTGCTACTAGCTTTTGCTGAATCGATCACTGCCCAAGTTACGCTCTCAGAGTTCCACTTTCCACCCCAAAGGCTTTTCCCAACAAGAACCCTCTCCCTGCAAAAAGGAGTATTTATTTAATCCTTACAAGAAACTTGTGGGTGGCCACTGTCATCCTCATTACAGTAGAAGAAATTGGGGCTGGGAAAGGTTAAGCAACTTACCCAAGTTTGCAGAAGTGGTAAACAGAGAGCCAAGATTTGAATCTCCGTTTGTTTGTCTTAACATCTTGTGCTTTTTCCACTAAGACCTCAGCTTCCTTTATTGGAATCTCAATGAACTACTGGCTGTGACCCATTGGGTTTATTGGGCACACAGCCCAAAGACTCCCAGCTTATTTGTCTTAGCAATGCACGATTTTTGTGAACTTCTGCCAACAAAAGTTTCAGTGTGTATTGGAATGAACAGCCCATAAAGCTAGACGGAGAATACAGTGTAGTCACTAAGTTCTTATACCTGAATTTATGGATATAACAAGTATACACAGGACTAGAGCCACAAGACCCCTGATCTCCAAACTCTCGAAATTCTAGTCAAGAAATAGCATCAAAGAGAGAGACTCTTGAATTCCACAAGTCTCAGAAATAATGCCTTGTGCCAGAATCCATGGATTCCAAAGCTCCTTTTTCCTTAAGGCTTTAACACGTCACAGAGCAACGGGTTATTTTTCTAATCTGGATTCTCCCTCTATTCTGTGGGTTCCTTGAAGGTAAAGATTCTATCTGACTCATATTTCCAACCCCATATAATCTGAATCCTCATTCTAGGCGAGTAAAACATAGGCAGCTAAGAGTAGAAAGCCCGAAAGATGATGAATTGGCTGTAAATTAACACAATCCATTTTAAAAGGTGATTTAGCGATATGCATCCAAAGTCATAAAGATGCTTATTTCCTTTGACTGTACAATTCCTCTCAGGGGTATTTATCCTTAGGAAGTTACACCAGGGAAGAAAACTCTACAGATCCTGAGTGATTAACTCGGGGTACTAATGGTGTTAGTGAAAAGAGCAGAGACCTCCTAGATATCCCACAGTAAAGGAATAAAACATCACCCTGATGATACACTGTGTAACCCTTAAAATTACGACCGTAGGGAGTGACAGAGCAAGATCAAAAAGACAAAAAAGCCCAAGCTAAAACGAAGGGAAGAAATTATAACATCAAATCACAAGCCCAGGGTGACCATGGCTTTGGAGCGCGTATCTAGAGATGGATTACATGGAAAAGTGGGAAAGGAATTCAACCAGCTTCATGGCACTGGTGCATGGTACAACAGTCCAGGCACAGATAAACCTTGTTTCCTCAATGTCTCAAGGAGAGCCTGGATTCTACTCTGAAATGAAAGGCAGGCACTTGGAGCAGAGCCCTGGGTGAGAGAGCACAGCTTTGCATGCAAGACAAGGAGATTCCCCTTCCTGGAGCCAGACCCACACCGGCTGTAGTGTGTGATTACGCTCTCAGACCATCTGCTCAGGGGCTGTGAAGGCAGCCATGTGTCCTCCTGCCTGGACGCCAGGAGGACACCGATCACTAGTCAATCTGCTTGAAATTGCCTCCGATGATTAGTGTGTAATGACTCAGGTAGGTCATGGCCAGGGACGTTTCTGTTATTAATGCATTAGCAGCTGTAAATGGGCATTGATTCTGCACAGAGTGCAGGTTTATGGACTTGGTGGGGAGAGTCTGGCCCTGTGGAGTGTAAATGGTCATTGTTGGGGGGAGGAAGCACCCTGCAAGGGCATTGTACTTCGGGGAAGGGTGAGGAAGGCCAGCCAGCTCTGAGAGGAAAAACCTGACCTGAGAATATGGAAAAGAAGAATTTAGGGGCGCCTGGGTGGCTCAGTTGGTTAAGCGACTGCCTTCGGCTCAGGTCATGATCCTGGAGTCCCTGGATCGAGTCCCGCATCGGGCTCCCTGCTCGGCGGGGAGTCTGCTTCTCCCTCTGACCCTCCCCCCTTCTCATGTGCTCTCTCTCTCTCTCATTCTCTCTGTCTCAAATAAATAAATAAAATCTTTAAAAAAAAAAAAAGAAGAAGAATTTACATGTAACAGGGACAACTCTTGGCCCTCTCCCACATCTGAGACAGATCTAATCATATCCTTGCATTCTGAGCCCAACATATATTCCCGTCTGTGACTGGCTGGTCCATGATAACCAATACAATTTGGATTGTTTTATTTACTTTAAATTTTATCTCACACTCTTACCATAAATTCAGGGCCTCATTCATTGTAATATCACTAGCGCTCATCAAAAATCCAACATAATTTATCCAAAGCTATTTGTAAGTGGATGAATGAATGATAACACTACCAGGGTAAGAACGTTGACTTACTTATCAATGCCATGGCACCCTGAGCTGGAATATACCACAATACAGTTTTTCACGATAATTTATCCTTCTTAAATAGAGAGACTGAGGTCCAATGAGTGACCCACCTCACCAGTGATCATGCACACATAGGCTGCCTAGTAGAAGGGATTACTGCTCAGTTATGTAATTGTTCTGAGTAACTTATCATTGTTACCATTTATTTACTTCCAACTGTATGCCCAGCAGAGTTGGGGTTGGCACCTTCTGAGGCAAGAATCCTCATCTGTGGAAATAGTTGCCTGAATTCAAAAGAAACTAGCCACATGTTTTTAAAAAATATATTCTGGCTGTCAGCACTAGGAGAAAGTTTATCTTTTTGCCTTGGAGCTTCTCAAAAGAAATCTATAGCCTCCTCCATTCGGAAAAACCAAATTCCTTGTTTCTATAACTTATTAACCAGCCATTCTTACGTTTGTCATTTGCAATTTCCAGCCATTGCTACAGTTTACCAATGTCTCAAACAACCTCACGTTACAGTGCAGAGTACAAACAGCAAGTAGATCTAATCTTTAGCTTAAGTGAAGAGACTTAGCAGAAATCCCAAGTCATTGTTTTCCTTAGGTCATTCTATTGGGAACTAATGAATAGGATGAATACAAAGATTTCACCTCTCAGGTGCTCCGGTAGAAGAGGCTGCAGGTGAAACCTGCTTTCATTTCCTCTGATTCTGTAATGCAACCCACAGGTGTGGACCAAACTGTATCAATATCAGTTATTAATACAGCAAACAGAAAGTGGCATATCAGTACTGTACTAGTCCCAGGTCTACTTAGCATATTCATTTTCTTGTCCAGAAGATAATGAGTTCATTTTTGCCCACAGTTGCGGGTTGGGGAGGAGCCACTGCTGGTCATAACTCAACACCCTCTGCCTTGCTTAGGTAATGATGCTTCCCTTCAACCTTTTCTTTTGTGGCCTCATTTCTATCTTTCTTGTTTATTCACTGAATTCCAAGTCAGAAGGGATCTTAGTTACAGACTATTCTAGTTCAATTCCTTATCACTGTTATTATTTAATGAAAAAAATCAAGTCAGATTGGTCAGTGTGTCAAGGATCACATGGTCAATTCCCCGAGCCAGGATATGAGCCTGACTCTCTTGACTTTTCAAAGACTGATCTAGATTGGGAGGTGTGGCAAGGGAGGGCTGTGAGGGGTTATGGATGACAAAAGAATGGTTTCAAAACACACAGAGTGATCATCATTCACAGAGGTAAGCCACACAACTCAATAATTCATTATATAAATATATAAATATAAATATATATATATGCACTTGCCACTTTTGTGGGTGTCGGGGATAAAGCAGCAAGAGAGACACACATCATGCCTTCAGAGTCCCTCCAGTCCAGTGGAGGAAGCAGATAATGCACAAGCAATAAATACAATAATGAGAGCACGTGAGGAGTGCTATGGAAGATTTAAACTGGGTGAAATTATAGAGAATAATGAGGTGGGTAGTGGGGTGCCACTTTAGGCATGTCTCTTTGTTATCCATGGTCCTGAAATGCTGCAATTGTACACACCTTCCTTGTAACTTTCATTCCTTTTTTGTCCCTCTGTTCAACAATAAGGGAGCAAAAGAAAATATTCTGTTTTTATTTATCTGCCTATACTCTCTCATGCTTCACAGTCTCGTGTAGTCATTAAATCCAAAAGATCCCCTGAGTTCCTAGTCCTGGTCTAGAAGAGGGGAGTTAGGGAGAGCAGGAAGGATTTTACAGAGCTTGCTATGCAGCAGCTTGAGAGAGACAAGAGATACACATATGGAATGTGTGAACACAGATACCTGGTGCTGGGTGGCGGGTGGTCAAGTGTCAGAGCAAAATGGGAAGGTCAAATGAGGGCATCGTTTTGTGTGTCCTCTACACTGTGAGACTCTCAATTAACTGGCATGAAACCCACCCTAGGCCTGGCCATGATTTAAACTAATGCTCTTATATTGCTCCTGGTCTTGCTCCCCCTCCCTCCTGTATTCAGCTGATGGCTGACCTCTCCCATTTCCAGCCAATCTGCTGACTTTTAACTGGAAAGAACTCTACTTCCCTAGAGACAGTCATTGTTTTTTCTCTTTCTATTCACCTTACACTGTTCTACTCTTTGCCTGCTCCACAGAGTCCAGGCTTGGTATTTTCTTTATCCTACAAGAGGAATCAAGGAATTAAAGTACACATTTCATCAGGAGAGTCTTTAACAGAGATATATACTGAAGTGTAGACTAAGAATAAGGAAGGGTTACTCCTGCTGATAAGACCACAGCTAACGTATTTTGGAATCAGGAAGTAAATGCATTTGGAAGTCAAGAGATCAACATGTTTGGTTAGAATAGAACGTATCTAGGCATTCTCAGAGAGAAGGCAGTGTTGAAAGGAACCAGCTAACTGAAAAAGTAACTAGATGATATTCATGTTTCAGGAATAGCAGTCCAGCACCGTGTAGCATGGAATCCAGGGGACGGTGGCTTTAGGCATTAAAACCGCTAAGGAAGGGACGCCTGGGTGGCTCAGTCGGTTAGGCGCCTTCGACTCAGATCATGATCCCGGGGTCCTGGGATCGAGTCCCGCATCGGGCTCCCTGCTCGGCAGGGAGTCTGCTTCTCCCTCTGCCTGCCACTCCCCCTGCTTGTGCTCTCTCTGACAAATAAATATTAAAAAAAAAAAAAAAACAACAACAAACCGCTAAGGAAGCCTTCACTGCCATTTGAGGAAGGAGCACCTGGAGTGACATGCCAACAGAGGGAATGCAAATGGGGCTTTTGGCAGGCCCAGGCCTCACTCCTCTCGTGGTGGTGGATGAAGATCAAGACACAGTCAGTGGTGACTGAAGCTTGGGACGGGGTTACCTGGGGAGAGCATGGTGTCCAGAGGGGAGTGAGCAGGGTGTGGTCTGATTTTAGCGTTAGGCATTTGGAGTCAGAAGCGACAGCCAGAAGTAAGTGCAGATACACAGCAGCCTGTGCTGCACAGGACAATGGAATCCAGTGACAGATTTGGAGTGTGTTATTCTAGGCCCATCTAGGCCTTGACAAAGCAGATGTCATAGCTTTGGACAAGAATGAGAGTAGTGAGTAGAAGACAAAAGACAGCCATCATGGAGATCCAGACCAGTCTACTGTCTACTGTCAGTTCTGTTTCTCCCACATACATAACACTTTCATCAGAAGGTGAGATGCATCCATCTATCTATTCTTCCCCCCCATCCCTCCATGTGCTCACCTGTCACTATGTCCAGCAAGTACTGTCTACCATGGCCAGGACTTCAGTAGAGGTTGCGGATATAACCAGAGGTTATATACTGTCTAATAACCAGAATATGACTGACACCAACCAGTTAGAATGAGCATATGCTGTAGTATTGGAGGATCATTAACCCTCTCGTTCTGGTTCAAGAGTTCACGTAAGGGAATAACGCATATGGAATTGCAGGGAATGAAGATGCTTAGGGGCTTGGGACACTAGCAGTTTACCAAACTGGTAAACTACACTGGTATATACCAGCTGAGCATCAGCCTGGATGCAAGGATGGAAAATTCAGAACTGGCCCTTTTATTCACGGGGCCTCCAGTCTAGAGCTGCCCCACCATGTGGTAGATTATTACTAGCCACGTGACACTGTTTAAATTTAAATTAACTGAAAATAAACAAAATTATAAACTTAGTTCCTTGGTGGCAGCAGCTGCATTTCAAGTGCTCAGTGGCCCTATCTGGCTAGTGGTTACCATACTGGACAACACAGAGGAAGAATACTCCTATCATGACAGAAAGTTGTGTTGGAGAGCACTGGACAAAAGAAAAAGGCAAACATTAAATTAATCTTTGGTCAATTCATTAATAAATTATAATTCTGATACAGCATGCCAGGGAAGTATAATCTGATAGAAGACAGAGATCTAAGGAAGGCTTCCACTGGACCTTAAATTTAAAAGTTGTAAGAAATTACTCTGAGGCTGAAGTTCAACCAAGGACCCTACTACCGCCAGCCTCCTGTAGGTTTCGTTTGTGCATACAGATCACAAAGGAATGTGGAGAGCGAAAATCCTACATAGCTATCAGTTTGCACGAGCTAACTCAGTATCATGTATATCAGCCAAAAGACACCAATGCAAATGGAACATTCTGGAAAAGATTTAACAATGAAAGATAACCAGACTTTGGAAGTAGTAAATGGACACTGATTTTCTAAAGCCAACAGAGACATCAAAACCCTGACATAGACCAAGGTAGGACAGCCACATCAGCGCAGGCATGATGTTAGATGTGTGTAAACTCTAAATGCAGAGCTGTTGCACTCAGTCAAATCCCATGAGGAGAAGTTTCCTAACCAGCAATGTACCATACATGTAATTGGTGAGAAGAACCCAAGACCCAGGCCAATGTGGACTTCAGGTCACCTGCTTTCCTGATAACCAAGCAAACTCCTAGAACTCGATCTTGATTCTAGGGGAAGTGACCTCACGGTCCTGGACGTTGACTGAGGTTCACTGCTCCAGTGAAGCTCTGATCACAAGGAAAGCACCGAAATCTATTAGGTACACAGAAATTGGGCAGCCGTTCTAAATATCCCCAGTGAGGAGTTTTTCCATTTCTTCCCTTTTTATTTATTTTTTTTAATTATCAGGTATCTACACAGTGGTATGGAGCAGCAAATTAATAATTTTTTCCTCTTTAGACTGCAATCGTAGATATGGAAATACCATATCCAAAGACAAATTAACATGAGCTCCTTACAACACTGTAGTAATTGTCTCGGGGACCAGAGCCTCCCCTAGGTTAGAAATTTCAGCCCCAATCCAGGGTTGGAACATGGATTCCTTTCTGAGAAGCAGTAATTTGTATCATGTTGAGAAGGTAGAGAGAAAGGTGGGAAGGTCGCACATAATCTGAAAACCCATCCTTGAAGCCTTCCTACCTCCAACCCTACCCTGCCTGCTCCAGCACCACAAAGGCATCTACAAGAAGGATACTGGTTGAAACAGAAAAAGATAAAGTAACATGCATATTTAACTTTACACCAAATAGATCTGAACAGACTTCATGCCAAACAGCCCCTCCTTTCCACTTACAAAACCTCGCAGTTTTTAGAAAATGCTGTAGCCTGAACTTCAAAGGCATTGAAAGATAGATGTGGCATGTAGGGAATTAGACACGAAATTTCCTTTATTATTGGGAACAAAAGCTGTGGGTCTAATCTCCTGTGTGATACATGCTTTAGCTGATCAGGGTTACACTAAGTCACTCTGATGTAGCAAACAGCAAATACACCATCTTTTTTATTTCTTTCTGTCTCCTCCTTCTTCTACCATTCACATATGCAAATTATGTAGCCAAAAGGGGAGTCATGCAGTACCACTGAGGGCAAAGAATTCCCTTTGATCAGCCTCTTCCAGGCCTGGAGTCCCCCAGCCTTGGATTCTACCTGCCCCTTTATGATTTTTGATGCACCAATTATATTCCACCAATCTCAGAAGTAGGACATGTTAAAAAATTCTGAAACCTTACAAAGGGAAGCTACATCTTGGGAAAAAAAATATTTCCTTTAGTTAAACTTTTAAAACTTGGATATTTATTGTTAAATTTTACAGACTGATTCGTAAAACAAGTTGTTTGCTGACAGAACTGCTGCAGAAGAGAGCGGATGTCCGAGATTTTTACAGAGGGGTTCATGTACCAACACCACCACCTCAAATGCTAGTGTATCATAAAAAATAAGAGTTGGGGAAATCGGGGAAAATACTGCTGGCTTCACCAAAAATCAAGTCCTTGCGCACAATGAGAAAGGCAGACGGCGGAAAAGTGCTTACTTACTAAAACCAATTAAATTTCTGAAATGTACCCCGGCATCTTAAAGTACCGAATTTCTTTTTCTGCAGTAATTTTTATACAGTAGTAATGTATTCTGGCCCAAAATGAATTGTTCTTAAATGCCTCAAGAAATAGGTGGTCTCACTAACTGATCTGTTTTTGCTGGCGTTTCCTTCTGCTTTGCAGGGTCATGCAACTGGGAGAGAGGGACAAGGCACCTCCTAATGAGAAAAGCTTAGGGAACAAAAGGACAACAAAAGCACATTTCATTTTAACCCCCAGCCAGTAGTGGTAGGGTTAACACCGACACACACACACACATTTCCTGCGTTCCTTGTGGGGGTTCTGCCTAGCAAACCCTCCCCTCGCCTCTGAATCCAATGCAGTAGTGCAGAAAAGAAAGACACAGGCAGGCAGCACAGTGTTTGTGGGGACTTCAGGCCTGCTGAAGAGAGCTTTTCATCTCGAACACGATCAAAGAAATAGATGTATTCATGGAATGAAGGTTCAAAAGTGGTCGCACTTACTGAATGCTGAGTCCGATCAAGGAAGCTGTAAGTGCCACTGGCATGAGTTCTGTGAGCAGTTTCCTAGGGAAGAAGAGAGGGGAAGACTTTAGGATGGAGAAATGTATCCTTGTACGGTGCCTTTACCTTTTTTGTCATAGTCACATCTGGCTAACCCCTAAAATAGGCTCTTGATACTGTGAATCGGACAACAATGACGGTGGTGATGGTGACGATGAAGATGATGATGAAAATGATTAAGATCAAGTCTTTCAACATATTTTCATTTGATTCTTTCCCACTGCAATAGGAAGGTGTTACAATTTTCTCTACTTCTGAAGAGGAAACCAAGGCTCAGATAGCTCAAGTAAGTTACACAAAATACGCATGTAGGTAGGAGAGCCTGGATTTGAAGTTGGCAATTGGACATCAAAGTTTATAATCACTCTGCTACACTCTTGCCTGACACAGTGAGCTCTATGCCACAGGATGTTTTCAAGGAAAGATGAGAAGCCAATCTTTCAGAGATATTATTGTGGATTTTCCTGCATGGAGTTAGGTGAAATGAAATAAACTCTAAATATCTTTTCAGCTCTAGAAGTCTGGGAT
Source organism: Leptonychotes weddellii (assembly GCF_054177405.1). NCBI lineage: Eukaryota > Metazoa > Chordata > Mammalia > Carnivora > Phocidae > Leptonychotes > Leptonychotes weddellii. The sequence continues at coordinate 31,061,794 of NC_138373.1, forward strand.
TCTATAACACTCAATCCCATGATGGCTAACATTCAAAGTGACTCCACTTTGCAATGAATAAAACTGTGATATAAGGTGTCCCGTCAATAATCAATTTCATAAACATGGCTATCATCACCCTATCAGGAGTAAGATCCACGTTCATTGATATTTAAATAAATAAAATATCACACAAACTGCAAAGGGTCATTACAATCTCATGTATTTCAGTGAGTTGGGGGAAAGGTCATCTCCAACCAGAAATATTTACTTAATAGATCTGAAAGAGTTACATGGCACCCTATATTCAAGAGAGTTGATCCTGACCCTTTCATCCTCTGGGAGACACATAAGTAGCAGAGATGGGATTAATTCTCAGGGTTCTAGAATATTCATCTAGTGCTCTATTTACTCCTCTCAAGTAGTGACACAACGTATACCCAGGTTCAATGTAACTCACAAGTTTAACAGCTTAATTATAAACATTATTCACAGATACATGTTTGGAAAATATGCTCCCTTTCTTAATATCTTAATATGATGGACTTTTTTATTTATTTTTTAAAATTTATTTATTTGACAGAGAGCGAGCACAAGCAGGGGGAGCAGCAAGCAGAGGCAGAGGGAGAAGCAGGCTCCCCGCTGAGCAGGGAGCCCGATGCGGGACACGATCCGGGGACTCCAGGATCATGACCTGAGCTGAAGGCAGACGCTTTAACGACTGAGCCACCCAAGCGCCTAATGGACTTTCTTTTTCAAATCTTCATATTTGCTGAGGCCACTGACATCTGAGAACACTGAGTGGTTTCAAAATACTGGAAGAAGAGATATGTATCTGGAGAAGACTGGAGGTATACACAGCTATGAAGTGGTGAGGATGATGGTGACAGTGGTCATTTATCTGTCCTTTCTTCCTTTCTTTCATTCATCCATACTATCCCAGTCATCCAAGGCTCTGCTACCTATTAGCTTTGTGACCATGATCGAGTCACTTAGCTTTTCTTTGTCTTAGCTTCCTTATCTATAAAATGAGAACAAATATACTACCTACCTCAACAGATTGAGGTAAATATTAAAAGTTAAGATTTGGGGGTGCCTGGTGGCTCAGATGGTTAAGTGTCTGTCTTTGGTTCAGGTCATGATCCCAGAGTCCTGGGATCAAGCCCCACATCGGGCTCCTGGCTCAGCGGGGAGCCTGCTTCTCCCTCTCCCTCTGCCTCTCCCCCTGCTCATGCTCTCTCTCTCTCTACCTCTGGGTCTCAAATGAATAAATAAAATCTTTAAAAAAATAAAAATTAAAAAAATAAAAGTTAATATTTGTAAGGCACTTAGCATTGTGCCTGGCACAGAGTCAGTGCTATTTAAGAGCTGTTTATTATTATTATTGAAATATATACAACATTTTATTAGTTTCATGTGTACAACATAGTGATTCAACAATTATATACATTATTAAATGCTCAGCACAGTAAATGTAGTTACCACCTGTCACCATACAAAGTTATTATGATACCATAGACTATATTCCCTATGATGTACTTTTCATCCCCATGACTTACTCATTTTATAACTGGAAGTTTGTATAAAAGTTCACTATTATTTATTAAGCCCCTTTTTATGCCAAGCACTGTCCTCTTGGTGCCTACAGTCCATGGGCACTCACTCAGGAATGTCGGGGAAGACTTTGCCAAGGAAGTAGCAGTGGAGCTGAGATCTTCACACTGAGAAGAATGTAACCACATGAAGTGAAAGAACAGGATTTGGGAAATGGAGGTAGGAACAGTTAGGAAATGAAGAGTCAAAGTATATAGTTATCTTCTATAAATTCATAGAATGCCTCAGTTGGAGAATTATCTGTGTCTTAATAATAATAAAAACATTAATGATTATAATAGAAGAATAGTAGTAGTAATAGTTTTATTGAACCCATAGTATACCCAGGCTTTGTATCAAAATATGCATGCATCTTCTTATTTATGAAAAATGGTGATAGCTTCTGTCATCAAGTTCAACCTTCTTAACCCTTGCCCCTCCCTCCTCCAGTCACTTCCTCCTTCCCTTCATACACTCACCAACATACTCTAGGATCCAGCTAAAATGAACTACTTTAAAGACATAAGTCCACCCAAGTGTGAACTTCTCTCTGTTGCTTTCATTGATTTGTCCAGCTGGACTGAATTTTTTCCAGAGGCCCTGTGGTCTTTCACACACCCTTCTCTCTGAAAAGAATCATACACTCTAACCTACTGTAGAGTTGGCCTGCTAAGGCTGTGAACTCCTAAAGGACAAGGACAATGTTTTATTCAACTTGGTAGCCTCATCTTCTGGCACAGCGCCCAGCCACTTAGCAGAAGCTCACACTGAACAGCATATAAGCAGTGATTCCTCATTCGCCCAAAGTGGTACACCTCCAAGGAAGGGCACTGATCTTCATTCCAGAGGGAGGTTCTCCCTAAGCAACTGAGAAAAATCTAAGATGCTCTCTAGAGTTCCAGAAGAGTTATGTATGTTAAAACAAAACAGAAAACAACAAAACAAAGATTGTCCTGCCTTTGCAATTAATTACTCTGGCAAACTACCTAAAGAGCAGTTCGTGACCAGGGAGAATCTTGGGCCCCAGTGGAATTGGGTGGAATGTTCATCATACTGAGTCTATGCTGGAGCCAAAAGGCTGCAAGTGAACGAAACGTGAAAAGGACATCAGAACAAAGTCAGGCAGAACAGAGGTGAAAGCTCACTTTCTGCATTAGCTGCCCTCACCTCTGCACTTGTCAGAATGGACGCACAAAATAGCGAACCAATTACTTCCAAAACACTGGAGTTGATGACCCCTGGGCAGGCAGCGTGCAGTTTAACATTCTCACTCCATAAATAGGGCTGGATACTGCAGTGTTTCCACTCCTACAGACTGCCACGTAGCGGCATCCTTACCTGGATGGCCACAAGGAACTGTGGAGATGAGATCACCTTCTGGCTCCAGGCTTGCACCTCTCATCCCTCCACAGGGCAGGTGCAACAATCTTTACAGAATGTGACTGTGACTATATTACTTGATTGTTTAAACCCTGCACTGATTCCATTCAGGACAAAGCCTGTATCTTGAGACAACCTGATATCCTGCATGTTGTGCCTCTGGCTACAGCGCCAGCTTTATTCATTTATTACCCTCCCTCTGGACCCCTAGTGTACCAGCCCCAGGGACCTTCCAGTTCTGGATCACACCTTACTCGCCAACTGCCACAGGGATGTGTAAATGCTGCATCTTCGGCCTGGGATGCTCTTCAAACTCATTAACTCCCATTCATCGTGACTTTCTTATGGAAACCCCTACTACATGGTCTCAAGAGCCCTTCCTTCATAGCACACATCACAGCTGTCATAGAACAGTTACAAATGATTTGATTCACATCTGCCTGTTTCCACTATGTTAGCTCCATGAGGGCAGGGACTGCGTCTATCCTGCTCATCATTTTAACTCCAGCTCTGACCACAATGTTGTGGATATGAAGGCATTCAATATATATTTGCCAAAGGAAGGATAGATGGAAGGGAGGAGGGGTGGAAAGAAGTCTTCCTCACCCTGTTGCTAACTTTAGACATGCTTTGGCTAACTACACAGCTTCTCTGAGTTATTCCCCTCCTCCCTCCCCCACCTCTGCCTAGCATAGATACAGAAATCATGTCTGGAGTATAAGATCCTGGCTCCACTAGGGCTGTGTTCAATAGGGATGAAACCTCACCTGATCTCAGGTCAATTTTCTCCCAGGAATTTGGAGGGCACTCTTCAGTTTTTGCTAGTTCCTAGAACTGAGAACTCAGTAATTGCAGGGTCACCATTCTCTGTCATGTGTTCAGCGAGAAGAAGAGAAGGAGTCAGGCTCTGGAGCACGAAGAATGGACCAGAGAAAAGAATAGGCAAGACTGGAGAGGCCATGGGAGGGAGATTTCTGGGTAGGGCTGAGACTTACTCCTACACTGTGTAATATATATCCCCATTTTTTGAGCTACTTTGAGTGGGCTTCTGTTACTTGCCAATAGAAGAGCCACGGGTAAGATACTGATCTCAAAGGATGGTATCTCACCCGGCTAGGGGGATTCTCCACCAGCCCTTCATTCAGATTAGCAAGCTGTATCTTAATCACATTGCGAGTGGGTCCACACTCTTCAACCGTACCCAGGTGTCTGAAGTTTAACTGTCCTTGAAAGGGGTGTGAAGCTGCATCAAGCACAGAGTAATGCAGCTAGTACCATATGGGCTTATTATGTGCAATTTGGCAATGATGTGGCGTGGAGAAGCTAGTACTGATCACACCTGGCATGGGAGGAGAGCGAGCCAAAGTGGGGAGTACACTGCAGTTTCCTTAGGTTGAAGATAGAGACCCTCCCCAAGGGAATCCAGTGACTCTCAGCCATGTAACACAAGGCTGCTGCCCAAAGCCTGCTACTGCAGGTGGATGACTGGATCAGCCACACTTGGTCATGCAAACAATTCAATGCCCCTATTCTGAGCTTGAGACTGAGAACCAGTATGTCATTTTACTGTCAATGTGTGGTTTACTTCCTAGGGAGAGCCATGGGTTAAAGACCATCTCCCATTGTGATCACACATAAATAAACATTCTACGCAGCAAGGACAGCAGGGGATACTTTGAAAGTTGATTGTCCCATATCATCTTTTTGCATCCTACCCCATCCCTTCAGATGCTTAGTCTCTGTGTTGAGTATCCCCAAAATATTGTTTTCTTTCCCCTGTATTTGTTAAATGTAAGTGACTGAGCTGAACAAGAACAAAATCCAAAAGCCAGTAGTTCTAAACTGAAATTGAATGTCCCATGCCCTCTCATAACACTAGCTGGTCCCGTGCCTGAGATTCTGTTCCTTCTTTGTCTGCTCAGTAACCATGTACCTATTTCTCATGTCCCCGGGGAGCCCTCACCAGGCACAATGAAAAGCTCCCTCTTCCCCACACTTAGAACTCCACACTCACAGTGGTCTCTATGTCTGTCCTTTCCAACGGATTTACAGTCCTCAGCACCTTAAAGCCCTAGGCTGTGCTTTATCTTATTTATAAGTGACAGTATTATATAGATTTTGGACAGAGAATTGGGTTCAAATTAATTCTCCCATTCATTAAGCTATGTAACTTTGGGCAAGCTGCTCAACCTCTCTGAGCCTCAGTTTTCTTCTCTATCAATTGGGGATAATAATGCCCTCCTCAGAGGATTGGTGTGAAGACTGCACAATGAAATTATCTGGCATTGCTACTCAACAAATGTTTATCACACCAGATATCCAAGAATGATGCCTACTTGGTCAACAACAGTCTTTCCAATAAAAAAAAAAAAAGTCTTAATGTACTTGGCAAAATTTTGCCAAAGGGTAAGATTATCCAGAAGACTGTGATAGCAGAGTCCAGGTATACCAGCAAGCCAACACAGCACGTGCACATAGTAAGTGTTCAATAAGATTTCTGAAAATAAAGAACTAATGAGGCCCTTCCCTTAATGATGAAACACAACTGTAGCTCTTTCAAGGCTTGTATTTGACTTGTCATGCTGTCTAAATGCAATAAACATCAATTAGCCTGCCTTGCTACATTTAATTTGGCTGTACTCACCTGTCCAGCAGGGGCTCAGGTAAAGTATCTGTGACTTCTCCCTGGGAAGCTTCTTCCCAGTCTCCCTCCCTAGGGAAGCAAACTTCTACTCAAAGCTCCAGGGACCTTCGAAAGACTAACGATATTACACCCCACATGCCACCCTCCTTTGAGGCTTATTGTTGGTGTGTTTAATTTCCTGTCTTGGCCTTGCAGGAGATTTCTAATGTTTGGGCTGTAGGGTATGTTCTGATTAAAAATAATCCTCCCAATTACGGGCTGGCATGAGCCTCCCATCACACACACTCTGCCACCAGTCTCTGCTTCCCTGTCAGCAGTAATTGTGTCTGCAGTGCCTAACTGTAAATGAAAACCCAAGGGGCAAGTTTGGGTCCCTGGTTCCCGGGCCGCACTGGATCTTTTAATTTGCACTGTCTGTCAAAAAGATGCTGCTATGCGTACTCCAAAGAAATCCTGAGACTCTCAGATTCAAGGCTAGAAAGAGCAAAGGTACCACAGCCTTCTTGGAGAAACTGTATTTGAACCCACCAGAGATAACAGGGTGTGTGTAAGGCAACAGGGCTCTTTTTATTCTGCTCCAAACTTTAGCTACACCCGGTATAAAAAGGGAAGCTGAACTCTAGGGAAATTTCAAGATGTATTTATATTATTTTCTCTACCAAGTACATGAGACAGGACATTGAAGTCAAAGTATGCAATAACAACTCTGTGAAAGGAAATATACATGAGACCTGATTATTTTAATTTAAATAAAATTAAAACTTTCTGGGTGTAGAGTGAGGGGAAAGAGGTCTGTGCTTTCAGCTAGGAAATATCATCAATTCCTTCTTGTACAGCAGAGAGATCACCCTATAGCCAGGCCCACACTAGACACTTAAAATATGGTGTTGAGTCAAAAAGTGTGACTTGGAGACAGTATTGAGCAAAGTTCTGTGTTAAGAGTAATGAAGGGGAGGATACTTTCAGTGCACCTCTATATGCCACATCTCTTTTTCTAAGGATGGCACCTGACCGGGAATGCACCTGGTCCTGATCATATTCACCTTGTTTCTCCCTGAACGGATGATAGGAAGCAGAGATACCCGACCCTCAGATGAACATTAAGGGCCCTATCTCAGGAAGACAATGTGCCGCTATGTCCGTCTGTAGGCATGCAGTTTGCACAGTGATGCAGAATGAGGGCCAAGGGCACCTTCTGAGAGCAACTACAATGGACAAGGAGAAAGCACAGCAGAGCAAGTCCATCCGTGCAAAGCGGGGTGAATAGAGTCAAAGCAGAGAGAAGCAGAGGAGCCCACACAGAATGGAAGGGAGAGAGTTTGCACAGCTTGTCACCTGGGTTCCAGAAGCATTTATATTTCTTATGCCACCACTCCCAATGCCCTGCTGAACATCTTACACTGAGGATAAATACGAGATTCCAGTGTGTCTTTCCAAGAAAGTGTGCCTTTGGCTAGCCTAGCTTTGGTGGGTTTCTGTTATTTACAGAATATGTTTTGGTGACTGAGTTATCCAGGTAAGACCTATGCAGGACAACTCAGGCAAGCTGTTCAAGCCCAGGCAACTGTGCCGATGAAGACTGCCATGCGGATCAGACACTGGCAAACTATGGACCACAAGTCAGATCGAACACATGGCCTGTTTTTGCAAATAAAGTTTTATCTGGACACAGCCACTCTCATTCATCTATGTATTATCTATGGCCATATTCATGTGACAACAACAGAGCTGAGTAGTTGTCATAGACTTTATGGCTTAGAGACCCCAAAATATTTATTACTTGGCCCTTTATAGAGAGACTGCCACCCCTGGATATATGTGGCTTACATAGATTCCCACACAGATTCATGAAGATCTAAATAAATAAATATATAAATAACAATAATAAAAATCATAACTGTTATTATCACTATCCAATACTGAGCATCTACTATGTACCGGGCATTTTACTTACAAAATCCCCTGTGGGCATGATATCCATTATCTCCCTTTTGATATGATGAACTAGGCATTGAAGAATCTGAAAGAATTTGCCCTAGGTCTTACCATGAGTAATCAGCAAAGGCAGCATCTAAATCTAAGTGAGTCTAAAGATCATACTTTCAACCAATATTTGGTACACCTGTCATTTTTTAAAAACGGAGATATTGTCTAGTTTGGCTTTTTTTGGTGGGGCCCTAGCAGGAGGAGAGAAAGTGTGACCACCAACTTCAAAAAGCAGCTTCCCCGAAATAGTTTCCTTTACCAATCCTACTGTGAGCCCAGAGAATTTCACATTTCCACCACTTAAAGAGAGGATTTTCCTGTGGCCTGTGATGTTTCCTTAGAGGTACAGGGGTCAGGGAAAAGTAAATCAGGGAGAGGAAAGATTTCTAATTCCTGCAGACAGATTCTTAGGTTGAATGATAAAAGACAGGCAGAAATGGATAGGAATCACTGGCTGATTACTGGTGTTGCACAAAACTGTTTGGGAGACAAAAATCCTCCTTCCCATCATGGCAAAATGGCCAGTGAGTTCTTTCCACCAAGAGGAATGAGGCTTCTCAGCAAATGTTCATGAGTTCACATGAACTGAGTTTATCCAAATGCATCAGTGTCTGAAGCTGGCCTGATACAAACTTGGTATCAAGGAGACCGAAGGATCTCATCCATGTAGAAACCATGAAAACTTCTCACATAAAGAACTCAGGATGGAAAGAGAGGACCAACCACTGCAGAAAACTGAGACAGAAAGCTATGCTGCTTCAAGTGCAAGGAAAGTGGTAAGGGAGAGAGCTCAGCGTCACCCGCAACGCGCCAGGCTCCAGCAGCAGGGCCTGAAGAGAAAGGAGACCACCCCCCTTGTGGTTTCTACCCTGTGTGGTTTCCACTCTCATCTCAAATATTGCTTCTTTAGCAGAGCCTCCCAGATCCCTCTCCGCAGCAAATCTAGGACACGCTCCTTCTCCTCATATTTATCTCAGTTATAACTATACAGCAAAACATCACCATTTGATTAGTATCTGCCTCTCCCGCTGAACTCCATGACTGAATACTCATGAGGACGCAGACACCAAGGGTTTCGTTCCCCACCAAATGCTCTATACCTAACAGAGTACATGGAACAAAACTGGTGCTCATTAAATATTTGCTGAATAGACGAGCAATGGCTAATTCTAGAACAAAACCACATTTTCCTCCAGCATCCCCAGGATCTCCAATGTGAGACCCAGGGGTGTGCATCACTAACCAGCCTGCCCTGAAAGTTCTTTTTTTAAGCCTGACTTCCCTATCTACCCAGCTTCTTATAAGTCAGTTGGAGGAGAGTCACAATATTTTAAGAGACCAGTGTATGCATAAAGGAAGAACTTTGACCTTGAGAGTCATCCCCACTGGGGTACAAACCCCAGCTTCAGCACTTCCTAGTTGTGTGACCTTGAGTAAATTACCTTACGTCTCTGGGCCTCAATTCTCTCGTGTATGGGGTGGAAATGAAAATTACTCTTTGCAGATTCTTACAATGATTAAATGAGATTACACGGGAAGAGGGCTTGCAGTATGGCTACAGTGGGTGTTTTAATAGCTGCACCAACTTTAATCATATTGAAGTCCACCTCCCAAGGTGAGGCCTTGAGACACAAGTAAAAGTAATGGAGAATCTTGTGATTTTAAAGGAACTCACTAAGTATGTATTGGAGACAGAGACATATGTATGTAAGTGCATATAAATAAAGACAATAAAAATGGCAAGAGAATAAGAATAAAGAATTATAATAGTAATAACCACCCCCTACTTATTCTGTGTCACGTGCTGTGATAAACAATCTGCATGCAGCCTCCCATTGAATTCTTGTTGTATCTGTGCTGTGGGCATTATTATCTTTAATTTTCAGATGAAGCATGATATCCAGAGAGGTTAAGTATTTTTGCAAGTCCCCCAGAGAAACTAGAACTTGAACCCTCATCTGAATGGTGATTATGCAATATTCTCTGTCAAACAGAATGTTCTCATTCTAACTAAACATCACCTGCTTGTGACAGCCCAGAGAAGGTTGGTTCCAGAGAAGAACCTCGGGTGTCCTAATAGAGGCAATGATACGCTTTTACAAGAAAGGAGCTGAGCTTTGCCATGATGTCATCATCAGCTCTCACACGCAGGGGAAGCTACTGCACAGTGGGTCATCCCTGCCCAACCAATTCCCTTTGGTTACTACCCATCATCTCACTAGTTCGGCTGCTCTTGGTCATTGAGAGAGAAATTGTACAGGGACAAGCAACAGGCTTACAAAGGGAGGCCTCTCAGACATCATGATGTGAGTAACAATCTCTTCCTCTGTACTGTAAGTATCCCTTGCCAGCCTTTGGACTCCCTTTATCAGGCATATGACACCCCGGGGAAGATCCTCTCCATGACTTTGCTGTCCTCTCTCCATGACACCTGGAAGCCTTGGGGGCTAAACTAACCAGTTCCACTGGAGTGAAGTAGAGAACAGATACAATAATCGGAAAGCTCGCAAGAGATTGAAATACAGACAGATTTATAGAGCTGGGATACAAAGCACATCATTGGGAATGCATGACGCTTTTGTTCATTAATCATCTTTTACTTTGAATCTATTTCTCAATGAAAAGTAGCTTTCATTTCTATTACCAAGATTAATGTGTCAACAATACACAACAACATAAATGAGACTGTAGTGGAGAGGTGATGAAAAGAGACAAAAAAACAAAAACAAAAGGAAAGGAAAAAACAAAACCCTCAGTACACAGGGTGATATATTTGCTCAGATTACTGCTTTATTTACACCACAGAGAACACTTTATTTTTGAGCTTCATAACTCATTGCTCTATAAAAAAAAAAAAAAAAAAGGAAACTAGCTAGCAGCACCTACTTCAACATGGAGAAAGAAAATGTACCATAAAGAAAACCTATCCTCTACCCAGTAGGTCTGAATTTTTTTTAAAAATTCTATTTAATATGTGTCGGACTCCAGAGCACCTTATTACCTTATTTAATTTAGGGCAGGAAAGATTTCTCAGAATAAAAATGGCATTAAAGTGATAGGAACTAAGCTATGAAATGTGGACATCATATTTTCTTCAGAGAGATAATCAGCTTATCAGAATTCATTTCAACCTAAGAAAGGTCTTACAACTACACTGAAAATTCAAGCTGGTCTGATCATCTCAAGAATGTAATCTCAAGGAAATGGTAAAACTATCAAGGCAAGCTTGGTGCAGTTATCTTTATGTATAAGAACCATAAGCATCAGATCCCGACAGAATCACTGTGGCAGGGTGTGCTCCCGAGGACGGGAGAGACCTTTCTATAAAATACATGAAGTACCTTTGCTGATACCACTATTTTTTTTTTTTTTTACAAGTCACTGAGGGTATTTTTCAAAGATGCATTGCTATATTCTTTACATCTAAAAATCCTCCCTATATAGGTATTCTGCAAAGATAAATAATAGTTTCCTAAATTAGTCATCAACAGAGGTGTAAGTTTTAGTCCCATTCTTGCTGTTAACTAACTAGCTGTTTGGCCTCAATTAAGTTACTTAACTCACTCAGAGCCTTAGTTTCCTCATTTTCACAAGAAAGGGGTTGGACCTTCTTGTTTTTTAAACTGCTCTTTTCTTTTAATTTCTCTAGGTGATCTGTTTCATGTGCATTTTTATAGAAAGGAAAATCAGTGACAGCAACAGCAAGTTTCAAGAGGAGTCAATACCAATATAGAATATGCTGTGTGCCTCTTGGTATAAAATTCCCACCTCATACAATCCCTCTAAAAAAGAAAAAAAATTAAACAAAAATAGAGAAAACCATCTGGTCAGAAGGTAATAACTAATTTTAAAAGAAATGAAATGGATTTTGGAAGATAAAAGAAAATTCTCCATAGCCAATCCTCATGTTCAGCAAAGAACCACCAAGCCATCTGATACAATGTTTGGAAAAACAAAGACAATGAAATGAAGGAAAAAGAGCTAGGCAGAAAGGTGGATCAATACAGCACTCAACATCTCTTGTGTGGGAGAACGGAAAGTCATAAAACTAGACCAAAGTCATGAAAAGTTTGGTAAATGTTCCAAGGGCCACATTGGGTAATCATCAAAAGTTATGGGTTTAATGTGAGACTTCATCCACACTTGTTTTGGGCGATATTTTCTTTACAGCATAATTTCCAGTAAGTAATAAATATTGTAGACTCAGCTACAAGAAACAGGAATTTTCAGGACAAAAATACTTGCTTCTATGGTTTTTGTCATGAGAGACAATAACATATAATGGTAAGAACTCAAGACTGACAATAAGCAAAACCTGAATTCTGATTTTTCTGTGTTTGACACTGGGAGATTCATGGACCTCTCTGGACCTCAGCATCTTCTTTTGGCAAGTGGCTAGCAGTACCCTATACCTTAAGATTGCTCTGAGAATTAAATGAAATAATGCATGTAAAATTCTTCACAAAATGCTTGCACATGCCTCTTTGATAATTTTTAGCAACTTCTATTATGTGAAGTTTCATATTTTAGGCTGAGATGGAGTAGACATTGGCATTTATAGAGTATTTACTAAGTTCCAGACCCCCTTCTAAACTTTCTCTGTAGTATTTTTCATTGAAGAATCTTCACAGCAATACTTATAAGTTATTTTTATTCATTTCTCAGGAAACTAGATCTCATAATGTTCCAACTTAACCCAAAAATGCTTCAACTATTCACAAGAATTAGAAAAGTATCATATTAATAAAGGTACTTACTTTAATAAGATCTGCACCACTTATTAAGAAAATAGTCCTTAATCCTAAAGCAAACTCCTAGCCAGGCATTTGAAAAAAAGTAATTTGCTTAATTTCTACCCACGGTCCACATACTTTGATACCATGTGACACCCATCAAAAATACAGAATTCATGCATATGAAACTCTGACTTATTCCACAGAGACTTAGAATCTGTGTGTGCATAATTTCTTTCAGATTTGAAATACGTAGGCATCTTAAGTAAGTCTACAACTTAAAGAAGCAGAAGGAAGAGAAATCTTGATTCAAAATTTTCCAGGTTCTATTTCTAATCTTCAAGAATTTTTTCAACAGCAATTCAAAAGACGTAAACATTTTTAAAAAGAACATAATGTAAGCTATTTTGCTCATTTTAACATCTGTATCCACTCATTAATCCATTTGGCATTTCTGAGCCCCCACTTGGTGAAAACCATCAAAGCATGGTGCCAGGCACAGTTCTGAATTCAGAGATGAATGGGATGCTCTGTTTTTCAAACTAGCTCATATCCATAAGAGCTGATAAAAAGCAACAGTAAAACAAGGTTCCAAGCGGAGAAACTGAGGACTGACGCATTCTGACTTGGGAGCGTGGGGGTGCAGGTGGCATACACGGTAAAGTAACAACTAAGATGATTCGTGGAGAATTACTAGGATTTATTTGCTCAACAGTCAGAGAAAGGGAACATGAAGAACTGGACAAGCTGCCACTTAACAAAAGAATATGGCTGAAACAGGTGGAGGGACGAGACTTCATGGCGTATTGGAGAATCGTGAGCAGTCTTCATGAACCAGAGTGGAGTAAGGTTATTGAGGGGAATGACCCTGGAAAGATGAAGCCAAATATAGGTGGCTCCATGGGCCTGACCTAACAACTGTGCCAATGTAACAAACACTTAATGTGTGCTTAATGCTGGGCACTGTGCTTAGTGGTTTGCATAGACTAAGAGCTGAGCCTCCCTAAGAATTCTCTGAGGTAGGTATTCCTAATGCCAGTTTCACAGTTGAGGAAACTGACTCAGAGAAACCAGTGGTGGAAAGACTGCTGAGTAATAAGATGAGGGGCCATGTCCTTAACTGAGACCATCAGACGCCAAAGACCATACCCTAAGCCACTGTAAATCAGTTTATGCTTTGGCTGGTAGTCATGAAGAATCCATGAAGGCTGTCTGAGGAAAGGGATGACATGTTCTGACCTGTATTTTATGAGAATAACTGGACACAGGGTAGAAAATGGACGGGGAGAGTGAGAGACAGAGGCTCAGGAAGCTATTGTAAAAATGCAGTTTCTGAAGCCACTTCCTCTGCTTACTTATTTGCACTGAACCACTTGCTGGCTTTGTGACTTGGGGTAAGTGACTCAACCTCTCTGAGCCTCAGTTTTTACATTTATACTATGGGAATCATATTAATGTCACTCAAGTGGGTTGTTTTGAGGAATAAATGAATTAATACATTTTGAGTTTTCAGATCTGCCCGGCTAATTGTAACAACCTAACAATGATGTTAGTTTATCATCTCTTAAGGAAGATCAGCTCACAGGGAGGAAAAAGAGGAAATGGGTCTACCCATTCAGATGAGGCCCTTCTTCAGGGAATGTCAAATGCTTCAGGCACCTGCCCCTTCTTCCAGTCGTTAGTATTCAGCCTGACCCTCCCCTCTGAAGCTACCAACACCTTACACCGTTGCCAGGGAGGTAGGTTGCCTTCCTTCCAAATCAAACTGTGGGTACAATGGCAAACACTTCTTACCTGGGCACAAAGATGAGGAGGTGCCATAGGCAAGGACAAGACAACACAGGGAATAGGTTAAGGTCCCCATAGACTCTAATGTCCACTATGACCAGTGCCCAGTTCAACGCTTCAGGCTTTTAAGCTACAAATTACTGTGTGGGAAATGCCAGGTCATCCATGAACCAAAACAAACTGTAATTCCAAATTTTCCATTAACACCCAAAGGGTGAGGTGATACATTTAAATACTGGATTACATTTGCATCCAACAAATACGTGAACTTTCCATGATTTGTTTCATTTCAATGGCTAACCTTTGGGAAACACTCTCTTGAGATGGCTTGTCACTCTTGAACCCTGCTTGGTATACTGACATTAAGGGTATTTTTACTTTTTAATTAGCACTATTGCCAACCCAGAAGGAAGGTCTTGGTGAATCATATGCGTGTACAATGTTAACTGAACCCATAAGGATCTGCTTAGCTAAAGGCAAAGTTCAGACGCTTTGCAGCTGCATTCAACTTGATCTGAAAAGGAATCATCAAGCCCCACCAGCTGTTACACTCTGATGATTCTGAAAACCTAAAAACAAAATAAAAATTTGTCAAATAAATTGACAACTGTTTTCTACATCTTAGGACTACATTGTTTACCTGTGGTGCATAATAATAGAAGGCACCTGCGGAGCTATGAGTGGTTCTTTGAGGCATGACTAGAATCAGTTCCATAGTGTGTTGGGAAATAACAGGTAACGGATATATGGGATGTACCATGCAGTAGAATCGGGCTAATAAACACTAATATCACTTTTATTTTATAGATGAGGAAACCAAAGTTCAGAGAAGTTTTTTTTTAAATACCCAAGGTCACTGTAATGGCAAGTTCATCAGTAAGTGGTGAGGTTAGAATTGAAGCCACTATTTGACAAAAACCATGGGTGTCCTCTCTATGTGGTTACCCACTTATGGCCTCCCTCTGGACAGTAAGTTAATGACAGTCTAACCACTAACATTTGTGTCATGTAGTATACTAGGTGTGCTTAATAGAACACCACCACCACCCAATAATCATTATAGCCATCTAGGAGGTGGGAACTGCTCTAATACCCATTTTCAAGATGAGCAAAGTGAGGCATTGAGGAACAAGGTCTCCCAACTTTTTGGTGATAAACTCAGGATTTTCTGCTTCCAGAGCTAAATGTCTAACCTCTTTCTTATTTCAGTATCTAGCACTGAACTTGGCACCGAGGCAATACCTAGTGTTTGATAAATGGATGAGTGCATGAATGACTGACTCCACAAATGACATCTCTGTGAGTTCAGGTACCTCCACAACCACAACATTTGACAAGGTGCCTAGCACATAGTAGGTGCTCAATAAGTGTTTGTGTAGGAATGACTGATGGTATGGCTAAATGCATGCAGACCCTGGGCTCTGATTCCTTTGCAGAAGAGGAAAAGATGTTGTTTGATGATTATCTCCTAAGCCTTTTCTTCCATTCCTGCTCTCCACGATAACCACATAGAAATGCGTGAATAAAATGGCTATGTTGCATCTGGTGTCCTGCTGGATTAGCTTGTGGCCCAGGGGACATTATCGGCACCAAGGATCATAATCCTTCACTCCCTATCTCTTTGCAAACAGAACTGACAAAACGCTCCCCGGGCTCTCTGAAGTAACCTTCACATTTGTGAACACCAGCTTTACATGTTTTCCCCCTGAGTGGGTGTCCCCGTCTCCTCCTCATTTCAGGAAAAGAGGCCAACTTCAGGTAACCATACCTTTAGCATCACACACTGCATCAGCAGCTACACCCCAGTAATCTGACATGTGTGAAATGAGTCCGCTTATCAAAAAAGAGAGTGCCCAGCAGCTTTTAGGGATGCGGAAGGGGCCTGCTGGTTGCTGCAAATCTCTCACCAGCGCACTGGAGTTTGACACTTAATATTCAAACCCAACTACAGGCTATGTACTCAGAGGATAAAACTCAGTAATAGCACATGGATCCACGGGCTGACAGGCTGAGCATACAAACCTCCAGTGTAAAGACTCACTTAAGAGCTTTCTGCCACAAATGGAGCTGGAGTAGAGAGAGAAAAAAAGAGAGAGACAGACAGGAAAAAGCATGGTCATAGTGAAAACAAGTCAAGGTGGAATCAGCATGAAAATCCCCAAGTATAATCCAGCAATTTGATGGGGGTGGTGGTAGTGGGGGCCAGGAAAGAAACAAAAACTAACTAAACAAACATGTATCTTGCTCATCAATTTGCCTCCTTAAATGATAGGAAATAATTTAAAAACACAGCTCATGCTTCTATTTAAATTTGTGTGTGTTAGTGCTTGTCATTGTCCCCACTGGAGACTCAAAATAAGAGGAACATTTCTGGAATTACACATCATAACAGAGAGATAGCCAAAAGGACAATCTGCTATTTATGTGCCAATTGCCAAAACACAATTTTCCAAACATGCATTAACCTAAGAATTCCCCACACTGTCTAGCTAATTCTATAGCCTCTATAGAATCTCATACAGGGCTTTGCATAAAGTAGGAGCTCAATGATTGCTGACAGATAAGTGTTAGTCTAAAAGCAGCGTATTCACATTTAGTTATTTGGGGGTTTTGTTTTTGTGTGTTTTCTTTTTTTCATTTTATTTTTAAGTAATCTCCACACCCAATGTGGGGCTCAAACTCACAACCCTGAGATAAAGAGCCACATGCTCTACTGACTGAGCCAGCCAGACACCCCAAGTTTTGCCTGTTTTATAGAAATTCTGAACAAAGCCTACTTGGTCTAAATCAGAGACCACAAGCTGGAGGTCGGAGGGGTCACGTGTTTGAACTACTCACCACTTAAAACAATTTGTGAAAAAGCTGCCAGCACTTAAAAAAATCAACATTAAATATCTATGGTTCTGACTCTTCTTGATAAACCATAATACCCAACCATACTGAGACCATATTTCTGCATAGCAAAAATCCAGTGAGCTGAGTAGTTGATGCTTCCATTAGAAAGACTGTGTATTGTCTCCAGTGCCCACTCCTCTCTAATGCCTCTTAACCACTTCACTCATGTATTACCTGTTTGGCTTCCGACAGGCATTGGAGTTTTTAATCTCTGATTTAACTATTTAGAATGCAAGACAAACATTATTATCTTCATTGTATCCATTGAAATGCTTTCCCTTTACCCTTAAGGTAAAAATGCATGCAATTCTTCCTGTTTTTCCACCATGGAATTCTAGGATGATACAAACCCATCAGGCATACTGGCCACAGGAAGAGAATGAATGGTTGACTCTGATGAAATTCTAAGCAAGTAAAGTGATTTTTCCCTTTTAGCTTTCATTATAACTGCAGAAATGTTCCAAAAAGGGAGAGATCTCATTTGACACACTGAGCTTTTAAAACCGTAACTGTGATGATCAAGTGACTCACTTGCATATACAACTTTCAGTGGCTCCCTGCTGCCTACAGAATGCTGGTAAACTCCTTAGCATGGCATCTATAGAATAAGCTCACCTCACCCAACCATCTGGACTTCTTTTCTCTTGACCATCTCATTATGCCCACTACAATGTAGCTACCACATCTCCTAGGTATTTCCCTGGTGTGTCTCACTTCCTTCAATAACTGGCATTTCACTCATCCTATGCCCTTTGGATGGAATCTCATCCTTTGACCCTTCGTATAGGAAAAGCACACCCATGCTGTAAGGTCCAGCACAAGTACCATTTTGCAAGGAAAGTCCTTTCCAGCCCTGACAGGTTAAATGAGTCTCTCTTCCCTTGCGTTTCTATGATCCTGTATCTTAGTGAATGCTTCCACTAAGACATACTAAATGCAGTGTATCTAAATTATCTCATAGTTCTCTAATTCATGATTATTTTCTGATAGATATTTATTGCTTGCCTGTCTCCAAACATACACTGAGTTTCTTGAGGGGAAGAAATCATCCAACTTTGGTCCTTACCAATTTTAATGACTGAATTTGCAACAAATATTCAAAGCAGGAGATGATGAGCACAAACAGAGTGATAGAGGTATTCAGAAGAGGGGGAGCTTGAATCTTCCTAGGGAAAATCAAAAACAGTCCCATGGGAGACCTAAGTTTTGAGAGGCAGTCTGGTATAGTAACTAAGATGTAGACTCCAAAGCTGGTGTCTCGGTTTAAATCCCAAATCCAATACCTCTAGCTATGTATCTGGTGCAAGTTACTTAGTCTCTGTGGATTTCACTTTCCCCATCTGTAAAGTGATACCATTAATATTGCCTACTAAATAGGGTATAATGGAAATTAAAGATTTTGGCATCTCCCAGTGGGGAAAATAGCATAAATAGAGTCAGGGATGAAGGGAACTTTAGGTGCCCAGAGTTAACAATGCTGTAAACTTTGGTATGTCACTGTGTGTAGCAGAGAACAGGTTGAAACAGGCTGGAGCCAGATCAAAAAGGACTTTGTAAAAATTCAGTGTAGAATTTTTGGAACTGTATTTTGTAATAAGAACTGGAGTGTTCAGGGATGCAGCTCCCAGGCTGAGGTTTAGTTAACCATTTATTTCAGGCAACTTGTTTCATACCCAAATCTAAAGAACTACAAAACTCCTAACAAGGACGTGTAAAGCCACGAGATACAGTTAATGACTTTTTGACAAGGTACAAATAAGACCATTCACCTGGAAGAGGCAAAAATCAGTCCAACTACAGGAATTTTCTGGAATGAGAAACAAATTGTCTGTGTGAGGTCCCCTCTCCCAACCATTCAGTTGCTTTCTTTTAGATATCCTCTAAAACTCTACAAGGCAAAGCTGTAAGGCCAATAGAAACATGGATATTAACAGGCTGGTTTTAATGTCTGAATATATCTGTCTGACACTGGATTACTGAGCAATTTTAATTTCTTCGTAAGTTCTCAAAGATACCTCCCACCAAGGAAAAATTCACAAGTAATTAGATTTTCCTTAAAAAAAAAAAAGAAAAAAAAATTCTATGGAACTGTTTCCTCCAATGAGAAGCCATTGGAGGTATTTCCACCAGACTATTCTATGTAAGACTTCGTCGGAAAATGCCAATTTCTTTATTAACTGCGCCTTCCTTAATTTAACACCAAAGTGCAAAGGCACACCAGGATTCACTAATAATGATCATTAAGAAACTTTTTATCCTGTACAATATAGATCTGAACACACACACACACACACACACACACACACACACACACCCCAACAAAATCTATAGTTTTTAGGACAGACATTCTACGGAAGGGGGAAAAAAGTGAATAAGGCAGCGGAGCAAGATGGCGGAGGAGTAGGAGACCTGGATTTCGTCTCCTCTCAGGAATTCAGCTGGATAGGGATCAAACCATTCTGAACACCTACAAACTCAACAGGAGATCGAAGAAATGAAGAGCAACAACTCTCTCATCAGAAAAGCGACCACTTTCTGGAAGGTAGGACGTGCGGAGAAGTGAATCCGAGGCGATATTCGGGAGGATAAACGGCGGGGGAGGGGCCTCCGTCAGCCGCTTCTGGCAAGTGATAGAGCCGCGGAGCACAAAATCGGAACTTTTAAAAGTCTGCTCCGCCGAGGGACGTCACTCTGGTGGCTAAGCGGGGGG